>NC_087396.1:1542500-1590000 GCF_031307605.1 Tribolium castaneum | reverse complement strand
GTGCTTTAACAGAAAATGTCTTGTGATTTAAAATACACTTAATTTAATGGGTCCAATACTTTATTAGAAGAAAAAGGAGGAGACATAAAAGTCGCTGAAGTCTTCAGAGTCGATTTTAAATGCTGCATTTTCGTCTTTGTCTCAAACATTGAAATCTGAATTACATTTTTGTTTAGTAACAGTTACAGTTTTCTTATTGGTTTTTTGCTTATATCTCAAAAACAGTTACTCCTATCACTTTTTATCTTTCTTTCAAAATTAAAGCTGATAAAATTCTCTACAAAATAGTTATTCGCATTTTTTTTGTAGGACCAACCATAAGCGAGTTATAGAGTTGGATATAAATAATCTTTAACAAAAATTTGCTTTAAAATAAAATGTTTAAAAAACCGAAATTAAACTAAATTAATTAAGACTAACACTTTAGTAGAGAAAAAAGGAGAAGACATAAAAGTCACCAAAGTCTTGAGAGTCGTTTTTAGTAGTCATATTAATAACAATAACATTAATAATAATAATAATACTAATATTACTAAATTTGCTTATATGCAAGCGCTTAATTAAGGTAACAGTTTCTTGCTTATATCTCGAAAACAGTTACTCTTATCAATTTTTATCTTTTTACTAAAATTAAAGCTGATAAAATTTCCTACAAAATAGTTATTTGCATTTTTTATGTAGAACTAACCATAAGCGAGATATAAGTTTGAAAATAATTAATATTTAAAAAAAAAGTGCTTTAACAGAAAATGTCTTGTGATTTAAAATACACTTAATTTAATGGGTTCAATACTTTATTAGAAGAAAAAGGAGGTGACATAAAAGTCACCAAAGTCTTCAGAGTTGTTTTTAGTACTAAATTAGCTTATATGCAAGCCCTTAATTAAGGTAACAGTTTTTTGGTTTCTTGCTTATATCTCGAAAACAGTTACTCCTATCAATTTTTATCTTTTCACTAAAATTAAAGCTGATAAAATTTCCTACAAAATAGTAATTTGCATTTTTCATGTAGGACTAACCATAAGCGAGATATAAGTTTGAAAATAACTAATATTTAAAAAAAAGTGCTTTAACAGAAAATGTCTTGTGATTTAAAATACACTTAATTTATTGGGTCCAATACTTTATTAGAAGAAAAAGGAGGTGACATAAAAGTCACTGAAGTCTTCAGAGTGGATTTTAAATGCTGCATTTTCGTCTTCGTCTCAAACATTGAAAACTGAATTACATTTTTGTTCAGTAACAGTTACAGTTTTCTTATTGGTTTTTTGCTTATATCTCGAAAACTGTTACTCCTATCAAATTTTATCTTTCTTTCAAAATTAAAGCTGATAAAATTTCCAACAAAATCGTTATTTGCATTTTTCTTGTAGGACCAACCATAAGCGAGTTATAGAGTTGGATATAAATAATCTTTAACAAAAATTTGCTTTAAAATAAAATGTTTGAAAAACCGATATTAAACTAAATTAATTGGGTCTAACACTTTAGTAGAGGAAAAAGGAGAAAACATAAAGTCACCAAAATCTTCAGAGTTGTTTTTAGTACTAAATCAGCTTATATGCAAGCGCTTAATTAAGGTAACAGTTTTTTGGTTTCTTGCTTATATCTCGAAAACAGTTACTCCTATCAATTTTTATCTTTTTACTAAAATTAAAGCTGATAAAATTTCCTACAAAATAGTAATTTGCATTTTTCATGTAGGACTAACCATAAGCGAGATATAAGTTTGAAAATAATTAATATTTAAAAAAAAAGTGTTTTAACAGGAAATGTCTTGGGATTTAAAATACACTTAATTTATTGGGTCCAATAGTTTATTAGAAGAAAAAGGAGGTGACATAAAAGTCACTGAAGTCTTCAGAGTCGATTTTAAATGCTGCATTTTCGTCTTCGTCTCAAACATTGAAAACTGAATTACATTTTTGTTCAGTAACAGTTACAGTTTTCTTATTGGTTTTTTGCTTATATCTCGAAAACTGTTACTCCTATCAATTTTTATCTTTATTTCAAAATTAAAGCTGATAAAATTTCCTACAAAATAGTTATTTGCATTTCTTTTGTAAGACTAACCATAAGCGAGTTATAGAGTTGGAAATAAATAATCTTCAACAAAAATTTGCTTTAAAATAAAATGTTTGAAAAACCGAAATTAAACTAAATTAATTGAGTCTAACACTTTAGTATAGGAAAAAGAGAAGACATAAAAGTCACCAAAGTCTTTAGAGTCGTTTTTAGTCGTCATTTTAATAACAATAACATTAATAATAATAATACTAATAGTACTAAATTTGCTTATATGCAAGCGCTTTATTAAGGTAACAGTTTTTTGGTTTCTTACTTATTTCTCGAAAACAGTTACTCCTATCAATTTTTATCTTTTTACTAAAATTAAAGCTGATAAAATTTCCTACAAAATAGTTATTTGCATTTTTCTTGTAGGAAAAAGCATAAGCGAGTTATAGAGATGGATATAAATAATATTTAACAAAAATTTGCTTTAAAATAAAATGTTTGAAATACTGAAATTAAACTAAATTAATTGTGTCTAACACTTTAGTAGAGAAAAAAGAAGAAGACATAAAAGTCACTAAAGGTTTCAGAATCGTCTTTAATCGTCATATTAATAACAATAACATTAAAAATAATAATACTAATAGTACTAAATTTGCTTATATGCAAACGCTTAATTAAGTTAACAGTTTTTTGGTTTCTTGCTTATATCTCGAAAACAGTTACTCCTATAAATTTTTATCTTTTTACTAAAATTAAAGCTGATAAAATTTCCTACAATATAGTAATTTGCATTTTTTATGTAGGACCAACCATAAGCGAGATATAAGTTTGAAAATAACTAATATTTAAAAAAAAGTGCTTTAACAGAAAATGTCTTGTGATTTAAAATACACTTAATTTAATGGGTCCAATACTTTATTAGAAGAAAAAGGAGGTGACCTAAAAGTCACTGAAGTCTTCAGAGTCGATTTTAAATGCTGCATTTTCGTCTTCGTCTCAAACATTGAAAACTGAATTACATTTTTGTTCAGTAACAGTTACAGTTTTCTTATTGGTTTTTTGCTTATATCTCGAAAACTGTTACTCCTATCAATTTTTATCTTTCTACTAAAATTAAAACTGATAAAATTTCCTACAAAATAGTAATTTGCATTTTTCATGTAGGACTAACCATAAGCGAGATATAAGTTTGAAAATAACTAATATTTAAAAAAAAGTGCTTTAACAGAAAATGTCTTGTGATTTAAAATACACTTAATTTATTGGGTCCAATACTTTATTAGAAGAAAAAGGAGGTGACCTAAAAGTCACTGAAGTCTTCAGAGTCGATTTTAAATGCTGCATTTTCGTCTTCGTCTCAAACATTGAAAACTGAATTACATTTTTGTTCAGTAACAGTTACAGTTTTCTTATTGGTTTTTTGCTTATATCTCGAAAACTGTTACTCCTATCAATTTTTATCTTTCTACTAAAATTAAAACTGATAAAATTTCCTACAAAATAGTAATTTGCATTTTTCATGTAGGACTAACCATAAGCGAGATATAAGTTTGAAAATAATTAATATTTGAAAAATAAGTGTTTTAACAGAAAATGTCTTGGGATTTAAAATACACTTAATTTATTGGATCCAACACTTTATTAGAAGAAAAAGGAGGTGACATAAAAGTCACTGAAGTCTTCAGAGTCGATTTTAAATGCTGCATTTTCGCCTTCGTCTCAAACATTGAAAACTGAATTACATTTTTGTTCAGTAACAGTTACAGTTTTCTTATTGGTTTTTTGCTTATATCTCGAAAACAGTTACTCCTATCAATTTTTATCTTTTTACTAAAATTAAAGCTGATAAAATTTCCTACAAAATAGTTAATTGCATTTTTAATGTAGGACTAACCATAAGCGAGATATAAGTTTGAAAATAATTAAAATTTAAAAAAAAGTGCTTCAACAGAAAATGTCTTGTGATTTAAAATACACTTAATTTATTGGGTCCAATACTTTATTAGAAGAAAAAAGAGGTGACAGAAAGGTCACTGAAGTCTTTAGAGTCGTTTGTAAATGCTGCATTTTCGTCTTCGTCTCAAACATTGAAAACTGAATTACATTTTTGTTCAGTAACTGTTACTGTTTTCTTATTGGTTTTTTGCTTATATCTCGAAAACAGTTACTCCTATCAATTTTTATCTTTCTTTTAAAATTAAAGCTGATAAAGCTTCCTACAAAATAGTTATTTGCATTTTTCTTGTAGGACCAACCATAAGCGAGTTATAGAGTTGGATATAAATCAATATTTAAAAAAAAAGTGCTTTAACAGAAAATGTCTTGTGATTTAAAATACACTTAATTTATTGAGTCCAATACTTTATTAGAAAAAAAAGGAGGTGACTTAAAAGTCACTGAAGTTTTCAGAGTCGTTTTTTTTTCAAAATTAAAGCTGATAAAATTTCCTACAAAATAGTTATTTGCATTTTTTTGTAGGACCAACCATAAGCGAGTTATAGAGTTGGATATAAATAATCTTTAAGAAAAATTTGCTTTAAAATAAAATGTTTGAAAAACCGAAATTAAACTAAATTAATTGGGTCCAATACTTTATTAGAAGAAAAAGGAGGTGACATAAAAGTCACTGAAGTCTTCAGAGTCGATTTTAAATGCCGCATTTTCGTCTTCGTCTCAAACATTGAAAACTAAATTACATTTTTGTTCAGTAACAGTTACAGTTTTCTTACTGGTTTTTTGCTTATATCTCGAAAACTGTTACTCCTATCAATTTTTATCTTTTTTTCAAAATTAAAGCTGATAAAATTTTCTACAAAATAGTTATTCACATTTTTTTTGTAAGACCAACCATAAGCGAGTTATAGAGTTGGATATAAATAATCTTTAACAAAAATTTGCTTTAAAATAAAATGTTTGAAAAACGGAAATTAAACTAATTTAACTGTGTCTAACACTTTAGTAGAGAAAAAAGGAAAAGACATAAAAGTCACTAAAGGTTTCAGAGTTGTCTTTAGTTGTCATATTAATAACAATAACATTAATAATAATAATACTAATAGTACTAAATTTGCTTATATGCAAACGCTTAATTAAGGTAACAGTGTTTTGGTTTCTTGCTTATATCTCGAAAGCAGTTACTCCTATCAATTTTTATCTTTTTACTAAAATTCAAGCTGATAAAATTTCCTACAAAATAGTTATTTGCATTTTTCATGTAGGACTAACCATAAGCGAGATATATGATTGAAAATAATTAATATTTAAAAAAGAAGTGCTTTAACAGAAAATGTCTTGTGATTTAAAATACACTTAATTTATTGGGTCCAATACTTTATTAGAAGAAAAAGGAAGTGACATAAAAGTCACTGAAGTCTTCAGAGTAGTTTTTAAATGCTGCAGTTTCGTCTTCGTCTCAAACATTGAAAACTGAATTACATTTTTGTTCAGTAACAGTTACAGTTTTCTTATTGGTTTTTTGCTTATATCTCGAAAACAGTTACTCCTATCAATTTTTATGTTTCTGTCAAAATTAAAGCTGATAAAATTTCCTACAAAATCGTTATTTGCATTTTTCTTGTAGGACCAACCATAAGCGAGTTATAGAGTTGGATATAAATAATATTTAACAAAAATTTGCTTTAAAATAAAATGTTTGAAAAACTGAAATTAAACTAATTTAATTGTGTCTAACACTTTAGTAGAGGAAAAAGAAGAAGACATAAAAGTCACTAAAGATTTCAAAGTTGTCTTTAATCGTCATATTAATAACAATAACATTAATAATAATACTAATAGTACTAAATTTGCTTATATGCAAACGCTTAATTAAGGTAACAGAGTTTTGGTTTCTTGCTCATATCTCGAAAACAGTTACTCCTATCAATTTTTATCTTTTTACTAAAATTCAAGCTGATTAAATTTCCTACAAAATAGTTATTTGCATTTTTTATGTAGGACTAACCATAAGCGAGATATAAGATTGAAAATAATTAATATTTAAAAAAGAAGTGCTTTAACAGAAAATGTCTTGTGATTTAAAATACACTTAATATATTAGGTCCAATACTTTATTAAAAAAAAAGGGGGTGACATATAAGTCACTGAAGTCTTCAGAGTCGATTTTAAATGCTGCATTTTCGTCTTCGTCTCAAACATTGAAAACTGAATTACATTTTTGTTCTGAAACGGTAACAGTTTTTACTTTGGTTTTTTGCTTATATCTCGAAAACAGTTACTCCTATCAATTTTTATCTTTCTTTCAAAATTAAAGCTAATAACATTTCCTACAAAATAGTTATTTGCACTTTTCTTGTAAGACCAACCATAAGCGAGTTATAAAGTTGGATATAAATAATATTTAACAAAAACTTGCTTAAAAATAAAATGTTTGAAATACTGAAATTAAACTAAATTAATTGTGTCTAACACTTTAGTAGAGAAAAAAGAAAAAGACGTAAAAGTCACCAAAGTCTTCAGAATCGTTTTTAGTCGTCATATTAATAACAATAACATTAATAATAATAATACTAATAGTACTAAATCTGCTTATATGCAAGCGCTTTATTAAGGTAACAGTTTTTTGGTTTCTTGCTTATATCTCGAAAACAGTTACTCCTATGAGTTTTTGTCTTTCTTTCAAAATTAAAGCTGATAAAATATTCTACAAAATCGTTATTTGCATTTTTCTTGTAGGACCAACCATAAGTGAGTTATAGAGTTGGATATAAATAATATTTAACAAAAATTTGCTTTAAAATAAAATGTTTGAAAAACGGAAATTAAACTAATTTAACTGTGTCTAACACTTTAGTAGAGAAAAAAGGAAAAGACATAAAAATCACTAAAGGTTTCAGAGTTGTCTTTAGTTGTCATATTAATAACAATAACATTAATAATAATAATACTAATAGTACTAAATTTGCTTATATGCAAACGCTTAATTAAGGTAACAGTGTTTTGGTTTCTTGCTTATATCTCGAAAACAGTTACTCCTATCAATTTTTATCTTTTTACTAAAATTCAAGCTGATAAAATTTCCTACAAAATAGTTATTTGCATTTTTCATGTAGGACTAACCATAAGCGAGATATATGATTGAAAATAATTAATATTTAAAAAAAAAGTGCTTTAACAGAAAATGTCTTGTGATTTAAAATACACTTAATTTATTGGGTCCAATACTTTATTAGAAGAAAAAGGAAGTGACATAAAAGTCACTGAAGTCTTCAGAGTCGTTTTTAAATGCTGCAGTTTCGTCTTCGTCTCAAACATTGAAAACCGAATTACATTTTTGTTCAGTAACAGTCACAGTTTTCTTATTGGTTTTTTGCTTATATCTCGAAAACTGTTACTCCTATCAATTTTTATCTTTCTTTCAAAATTAAAGCTGATAAAATTTCCTACAAAATAGTTATTTGCATTTTTCTTGTAGGACCAACCATAAGCGAGTTATAGAGTTGGATATAAATAATATTTAACAAAAATTTGCTTTAAAATAAAATGTTTGAAAAACTGAAATTAAACTAATTTAATTGTGTCTAACACTTTAGTAGAGGAAAAAGAAGAAGACAAGAAAGACAAAAATTCATAGAAGTAACTGTTTTCGAGATATAAGCAAGAAACCAAAAAACTGTTACCTTAATAAAGCGCTTGCATATAAGCAGATTTAGTACTATTAGTATTATTATTATTAATGTTATTGTTATTAATATGACGACTAAAAACGATTTTGAAGACATTGGTGACTTTTATGTCTTTTTCTTTTTTCTCTACTAAAGTGTTAGACACAATTAATTTAGTTTAATTTCAGTATTTCAAACATTTTATTTTTAAGCAAGTTTTTGTTAAATATTATTTATATCCAACTTTATAACTCGCTTATGGTTGGTCCTACAAGAAAAATGCAAATAAATATTTTGTAGGAAATGTTATCAGCTTTAATTTTGAAAGAAAGATAAAAATTGATAGGAGTAACTGTTTTCGAGATATAAGCAAAAAACCAAAGTAAAAACTGTTACCGTTTCAGAACAAAAATGTAATTCAGTATTCAATGTTTGAGACGAAGACAAAAATGCAGCATTTAAAATCGACTCTGAAGACTTCAGTGACTTATATGTCACTCCCTTTTTTTTCTAATCAAGTATTGGACCTAATAAATTAAGTGTATTTTAAATCACAAGACATTTTCTGTTAAAGCACTTCTTTTTTAAATATTAATTATTTTCAATCTTATATCTCGCTTATGGTTAGTCCTACATAAAAAATGCAAATAACTATTTTGTAGGAAATTTTATCAGCTTGAATTTTAGTAAAAAGATAAAAATTGATAGGAGTAACTGTTTTCGAGATATGAGCAAGAAACCAAAACACTGTTACCTTAATTAAGCGTTTGCATATAAGCAAATTTAGTACTATTAGTATTATTATTATTAATGTTATTGTTATTAATATGACGATTAAAGACAACTTTGAAACCTTTAGTGAATTTTTTTCTTGCTTATTTCTCGAAAACAGTTACTCCTATCAATTTTTATCTTTTTACTAAAATTAAAGCTGATAAAATTTCCTACAAAATAGTTATTTGCATTTTTCTTGTAGGACCAACCATAAGCGAGTTATAGAGATGGATATAAATAATATTTAACAAAAATTTGCTTTAAAATAAAATGTTTGAAAAACTGAAATTAAACTAATTTAATTGTGTCTAACACTTTAGTAGAGGAAAAAGAAGAAGACATAAAAGTCACTAAAGGTTTCAAAGTTGTCTTTAATTGTCATATTAATAACAATAACATTAATAATAATAATACTAATAGTACTAAATTTGCTTATATGCAAGCGCTTTATTAAGGTAACAGTTTTTTGGTTTTTTGCTTATATCTCGAAAACAGTTACTCCTATCAATTTTTATCTTTTTACTAAAATTAAAGCTGATAAAATTTCCTACAAAATAGTTATTTGCATTTTTTTTGAAGGACCAAGCATAAGCGAGTTATAGAGATGGATATAAATAATATTTAACAAAAATTTGCTTTAAAATAAAATTTTTGAAATACTGAAATTAAACTAAATTAAATGTGTCTAACACTTTAGTAGAGGAAAAAGAAAAAGACATAAAAGTCACTAAAGGTTTTAGAATCGTCTTTAGTCGTCATATTAATAACAATAACATTAATAATAATAATACTAATAGTACTAAATTTGCTTATATGCAAGCGCTTAATTAAGGTAACAGTTTCTTGCTTATATCTCGAAAACAGTTACTCCTATCAATTTTTATCTTTTTACTAAAATTAAAGCTTATAAAATTTCCTACAAAATAGTTATTTGCATTTTTTATGTAGAACTAACCATAAGCGAGATATAAGTTTGAAAATAATTAATATTTAAAGAAAAAGTGCTTTAACAGAAAATGTCTTGTGATTTAAAATACACTTAATTTAATGGGTCCAATACTTTATTAGAAGAAAAAGGAGGTGACATAAAAGTCACCAAAGTTTTCAGAGTTGTTTTTAGTACTAAATTTGCTTATATGTAAGCCCTTAATTAAGGTAACAGTTTTTTGGTTTCTTGCTTATGTCTCGAAAACAGTTACTCCTATCAATTTTTATCTTTTCACTAAAATTAAAGCTGATAAAATTTCCTACAAAATAGTTATTTGCATTTTTTATGTAGGACTAACCATAAGCGAGATATAAGTTTGTAAATAATTAATATTTAAAAAAAAATTGCTTTAACAGAAAATGTCTTGTGATTTAAAATACACTTAATTTAATGGGTCCAATACTTTATTAGAAGAAAAAAAAGGTGATATAAAAGTCACTGAAGTTTTCAGAGTTGTTTTTAAATGCTGCATTTTCGTCTTAGTCTCAAATATTGAAAACTGAATTACATTTTTGTTCAGTAACAGTTACAGTTTTCTTATTGGTTTTTTGCTTATATCTCGAAACCAGTTACTCCTATCAATTTTTACCTTTTTTTCAAAATTAAAGCTGATACAATTTCCTACAAAATAGTTAATTGCATTTTTTTTGTAAGACCAACCATAAGCGAGTTATAGAGTTGGATATAAATAATCTTTAACAAAAATTTGCTTTAAAATAAAATGTTTGATAATCCGAAATTAAACTAAATTAATTAAGACTAACACATTAGTAGAGGAAAAAGGAGAAGACATAAAAGTCACCAAAATCTTGAGAGTCGTTTTTAGTCGTCATATTAATAACAATAACATTAATAATAATAATACTAATATTACTAAATTTGCTTATATGCAAGCGCTTAATTAAGGCAACAGTTTCTTGCTTATATCTCGAAAACAGTTACTCCTATCAATTTTTATCTTTTTACAAAAATTAAAGCTGATAAAATTTCCTACAAAATAGTTATTTGCATTTTTTATGTAGAACTAACCATAAGCGAGATATAAGTTTGAAAATAATTAATATTTAAAGAAAAAGTGCTTTAACAGAAAATGTCTTGTGATTTAAAATACACTTAATTTAATGGGTTCAATACTTTATTAGAAGAAAAAGGAGGTGACATAAAAGTCACCAAAGTCTTCAGAGTGGTTTTTAGTACTAAATTTGCTTATATGTAAGCCCTTAATTAAGGTAACAGTTTTTTGGTTTCTTGCTTATATCTCGAAAACAGTTACTCCTATCAATTTTTATCTTTTCACTAAAATTAAAGCTGATAAAATTTCCTACAAAATACTTATTTGCATTTTTCATGTTGGACTAACCATAAGCGAGATATAAGTTTGAAAATAATTAATATTTAAAAAAAAAGTGTTTTAACAGAAAATGTCTTGGGATTTAAAATACACTTAATTTATTGGGTCCAATAGTTTATTAGAAGAAAAAGGAGGTGACATAAAAGTCACTGAAGTCTTCAGAGTCGATTTTAAATGCTGCATTTTCGTCTTCGTCTCAAACATTGAAAACTGAATTACATTTTTGTTCAGTAACAGTTACAGTTTTCTTATTGGTTTTTTGCTTATATCTCGAAAACTGTTACTCCTATCAATTTTTATCTTTCTTTCAAAATTAAAGCTGATAAAATTTCCTACAAAATCGTTATTTGCATTTTTCTTGTAGGACCAACCATAAGCGAGTTATAGAGTTGGATATAAATAATATTTAACAAAAATTTGCTTTAAAATAAAATGTTTGAAAAACTGAAATTAAACTAATTTAATTGTGTCTAACACTTTAGTAGAGGAAAAAGAAAAAGACATAAAAGTCACTAAAGGTTTCAGAGTCGTCTTTAGTCGTCATATTAATAACAATAACATTAATGATAATAATACTAATAGTACTAAATTTGCTTATATGCAAACGCTTAATTAAGATAACAGTGTTTTGGTTTCTTGCTTATATCTCGAAAACAGTTACTCCTATAAATTTTTATCTTTTTACTAAAATTAAAGCTGATAAAATTTCCTACAAAATAGTTGTTTGCATTTCTTTTGTAAGACCAACCATAAGCGAGTTATAGAGTTGGATATAAATAATCGTCAACAAAAATTTGCTTTAAAATAAAATGTTTGAAAAACCGAAATTAAACTAAATTAATTGAGTCTAACACTTTAGTATAGGAAAAAGGAGAAGACATAAAAGTCACCAAAGTCTTCAGAGTCGATTTTAGTCGTCATTTTAATAACAATAACATTAATAATAATAATACTAATAGTACTAAATTTGCTTATATGCAAGCGCTTTATTAAGGTAACAGTTTTTTGGTTTCTTGCTTATATCTCGAAAACAGTTACTCCTATCAATTTTTATCTTTTTACTAATATTAAAGCTGATAAAATTTCCTACAAAATAGTTATTTGCATTTTTCTTGTAGGACCAAGCATAAGCGAGTTATAGAGATGAATATAAATAATATTTAACAAAAATTTGCTTTAAAATAAAATGTTTGAAATACTGAAATTAAACTAAATTAATTGTGTCTAACACTTTAGTAGAGGAAAAAGAAGAAGACATAAAAGTCACTAAAGGTTTCAGAGTCGTCTTTAGTCGTCATATTATTAACAATAACATTAATAATAATAATACTATTAGTACTAAATTAGCTTATATGCAAACGCTTAATTAAGGTAACAGTTTTTTGGTTTCTTGCTTATATCTCGAAAACAGTTACTCCTATCAATTTTTATCTTTTTTTATTTTTATATCAAATTTTTGTTAAAGATTATTTATATCCAACTCTATAACTCGCTTATAGTTGGTCCTACAAAAAAATGCAAAAAACTATTTTGTAAAAAATTTTATCAGCTTTAATTTTGAAGGAAAGATAAAAATTGATAGGAATAACTGTTTTCGAGATATAAGCAAAAAACCAAAGTGAAAACTGTAACAGTTACTAAACAAAAATGTAATTCAGTATTTAATGTTTGAGACGAAGACGAAAATGTAGCATTTACTGTCACCTCCTTTTTCTTCTAATTAAGTATTGGACCCAATAAATTAAGTGTATTTTAAATCACAAGACATTTTCTGTTAAAGCACATTTTTTTTAATTATTAATTATTTTCAAACTTATATCTTGCTTATGGTTAGTTCTACATGAAAAATGCAAATAACGATTTTGAAGGAAATTTTATCAGCTTTAATTTTGGTGAAAAGGTAAAAACTGATAGGAGTAACTGTTTTCGAGATATAAGCAAACAACAAAAAAACTGTTACCTTAATTAAGCGCTTGCATATAAGCAAATTTAGTACTAATAGTATTGTTATTATTAATGTTATTGTTATTAATATGACGACTAAAGACGATTCTGAAGAGTTTAGTGACTTTTATGTCTCCTCCTTTTTCCTCTACTAAAGTGTTAGACACAATTAATTTAGTTTAATTTCGGTTTTTCAAACATTTTATTTTAAAGCAAATTTTTGTTTAATATTATTTATATCCAACTCTATAACTTGCTTATGCTTGGTCCTACAAGAAAAATGTAAATAACTATTTTGGTGTTTTTGAGATATAAGCAAAAAACCAAAGTGAAAACTGTTACAGTTACTTAACAAAAATGTAATTCAGTTTTCAATGTTTGAGACGAAGACGAAAATGCAGCATTTAAAAACGACTCTGAAGACTTCAGTGACTTTTATGTCACCTCCTTTTTCTTCTAATAAAGTATTGGACCCAATAAATTAAGTGTATTTTAAATCACAAGACATTTTCTGTTAAAGCACTTTTTTTTTAAATATTAATTATTTTCAAACTTATATCTCGCTTATGGTTAGTCCTACATAAAAAATGCAAATAAATATTTTGTAGGAAATTTTATCAGCTTTAATTTTAGTAAAAAGATAACAATTGATAGGAGTAACTGTTTTTGAGATATAAGCAAGAAACTGTTACCTTAATTAACCGCTTGCATATAAGCAAATTTAGTAATATTAGTATTATTATTATTAATGTTATTGTTATTAATATGACGACTAAAAACGACTCTCAAGACTTTGCTGACTTTTGTCTTCTCTTTTTTCCTCTACTAAAGTGTTAGTCTTAATTAATTTAGTTTAATTTCGGTTTTTCAAACATTTTATTTATTTTTATTTTTATACGAGTAACTGTTTTCGAGATATAAGCAAAAAACCAATAAGAAAACTGTAACTGTTACTGAACAAAAATGTAATTCAGTTTTCAATGTTTGAGACAAAGACAAAAATGCAGCATCTAAAATCGACTCTGAAGACTTTAGTGACTGTTATGCCTCCTCCTTTTTCTTCTAATAAAGTATTGGACCCAATAAATTAAGTGTATTTTAAATCACAAGACATTTTCTGTTAAAGCACTTTTTTTTTAAATATTAATTATTTTCAAACTTATATCTCGCTTATGGTTAGTCCTACATGAAAAATGCAAATTACTATTTTGTACAAAATTTTATCAGCTTGCTTTAATTTTAGTAAAAATTTAAAAATTGATAGGAGTAACTGTTTTCGAGATATAAGCAAGAAACCAAAAAACTGTTACCTTAATTAAGCGCTTGCATATAAGCAAATTTAGTAATATTAGTATTATTATTATTAATGTTATTGTTATTAATATGACGACTAAAAACGACCCTCAAGACTTTGGTGACTTTTATGTCTTCTCCTTTTACCTCTACTAAAGTGTTAGTCTTAGTTTAGTTTAATTTCGGTTTTTCAAACATTTTATTTTAAAGCAAATTTTTGTTAAAGATTATTTATATCCAACTCTATAACTCGCTTATGGTTGGTCCTACAAAAAAATGCAAATAACTATTTTGTAGGAAATTTTATCAGCTTTAATTTTGAAAAAAAGATAAAAATTGATAGGAGTAACTGTTTTCGAGATATAAACAAGAAACCAAAAAACTGTTACCTTAATTAAGCGTTTGCATATAAACAAATTTAGTACTATTAGTATTATTATTATTAATGTTATTGTTATTAATATGACGACTAAAGACGACTCTGAAACATTTAGTGACTTTTATGTCTTCTCCTTTTTCCTCTACTAAAGTGTTAGACACAATTAATTTAGTTTAATTCCGGTTTTTCAAGCATTTTATTTTAAAGCAAATTTTTGTTAAATATTATTTATATCCAACTCTATAACTCGTTTATTCTAGGTCCTACAAGAAAAATGTAAATAACTATTTTGTTGGAAATTTTATCAGCTTTAATTTTGAAAGAAAGATAAAATTTGATAAGAGTAACTGTTTTCGAGATATAAGCAAAAAACCAATAAGAAAACTGTAACTGTTACTGAACAAAAATATAATTCAGTTTTCAATGTTTGAGACGAAGACAAAAATGCAGGATTTAAAAACGACTCTGAAGACTTCAGTGACTTTTATGTTACCTCCTTTTTCTTCTAATAAAGTATTGGACCCAATAAATTAAGTGTATTTTAAATCACAAGACATTTTCTGTTAAAACACTTTTTTTTAATTATTAATTATTTTCAAACTTATATCTCGCTTATGGTTAGTTCTACATGAAAAATGCAAATAACTATTTTGTAGGAAATTTTATCACCTTTAATTTTGGTGAATAAGTAAAAATTGTTAGGAGTAACTGTTTTCGAGATATAAGCAAAAAACAAAAAAACTGTTACCTTAAGTAAGCGCTTGCATATAAGCAAATTTAGTACTACTAGTATTGTTATTATAAATGTTATTGTTATTAATATGACGACTAAAGACAACTCTAAGACTTTAGTGACTTTTATGTCTCCTCCTTTTTCCTCTACTAAAGTGTTAGACACAATTAATTTAGTTTAATTTCAGTTTTTCAAACATTTTATTTAAAAGCAAATTTTTGTTAAATATTAAAAACTATAAAATGGGTTAGATTGCCTAAAAACACAGATCACACATGATCTTTTGCATAGAAATGAGAAAACGCTCATGTAACACACAAAATAAGCTCCATTTTTCCTTATTAAAGGTATTATTATTATTATTACTTATGTTACTATTACTATTATTATTATTATTATTATTATTATTATTATTATTATTATTATTATTATTACTATTATTATTATTATTATTATTATTATTATTATTATTAATTTTATTATTATTAAAAACTGATTATAACTTTTGTATAGTAAATGTTTTTATACCAGTTTTAAAATGAGATATTAACTTTAGACAATTTGTTGCCTAAAAACACAGATCACAGATGATTTCTTGCATAGAAATGAGAAAACGCTCATATAACACGCAAAATAAGCTTCATTTTTGCTTAGAAAACTAAGCTTACTTTTATTACTATTATTATTTTCATTATTATTATTATTAATATTATTATTATTATTACTATTATTATTATTATTATTATTATTATTATTATTATTATTATTATTATTGTTATTATTATTATTATTAAAAACTTATATTAAACAGACAGAAAACGTCGTATTCTGACACAAAATAACGAATTACGTTATAGACTTGACGAGATCGGCGTATCTCGGACTCTTATAGGACTCTTATAGGGTCAAAAAGTATCAGTTTGGATTAAAACAAATTATTTTTGTTGAGTCTCAGTCTGAATTGTTTATTAGTTCAAACAAAAACGGCTTATTTTAGACGATCTTTTGCTTTGAACAAGAAAACTTACATAGAACAGATTAAAAACGTATTAATCTGGCATAAAAGAGCAATTTATGTATCACTTCGGATAAAGGCAGCTAATCCTATTCGTTTTATTGCTTAAAATAGACAAAATTGTTAATAAATCTAACAAAAACGCTGTATTCTAGCACAAAATACTAATTACATTATAGTTTCGACGAGAATAGCTTATTTGGAATGATTCTATGCTTCCAAACGAGTAAATTTTTATTAAACAGATCCCAAACATCATGTTTTGTCCTATAAAGACATTTTATATTGCAGTTTGTATTAAAGCAAAATATTTTCGTTGATTCTTTGTTAGAAGCAGCAAACCTAACATTAAAGAATCTGAAAACTTTGTATTCGGACACAAACCACCGAATTTTGTATCAGTTTAGACAAAAACGGTTGATTTTCGACAATATTTTGCTTTGAACAAGAAAACTTATATCAAACTGACTAAAAACGTCTTATTTTAGCACAAAACAAAAGATTTGCGTTATAGTCTTAACGAGAGCTGTTAATTTCAAACGGTTCTATGCTTTGAAACGAGTAAACTTTCACTGTACAGAGGAAAAACATCTTATTTCGCCTTTTAAAAACGATTCATGCCACAGTTTGGATAAAAACCAATTATTTTCGTTAATTCATTGTTACAAACATGAAACCTTACATCGTTTCAGTCTGAACAAAAACTGCTTACTTTAGACGATCCTTTGATTTGAATACAAAAACTTAAATTAAAAAGATTAAAAACGTCTTATTCTGGCTGAAAACTGCAAATTATATATTACTCTAGATAAAAGCAATTTATCCTGATTACTCCTTTACTTAGAATAGAGTAAACTTGTATAAAACTTAATAAAAACTTTAAATTTCGTCTCAAAGAAATAATTTACGTTATAGTTTTGACCAGCACTGTTTATTTCAAACGATTTTATGATTCGAAACTAATGAACTTTTATGGGGCAGATGCAAAACCACATATTACAATATAAAG
The DNA here is from genome assembly GCF_031307605.1 of Tribolium castaneum. Lineage (NCBI taxonomy): Eukaryota > Metazoa > Arthropoda > Insecta > Coleoptera > Tenebrionidae > Tribolium > Tribolium castaneum. Next base: position 1,572,877 of record NC_087396.1, on the reverse strand, counting down.
CGTTGTTTTAAAGCAAATTATTACCTTTTGCAACAAGAAATTTCACGTCAAAGAAACTGAAAACATCGTATCCATGCACAAATATCGAATTACGTATCAGTTTAGGCAAATACAGCTTATTTTAAACGATTCCTTGCTATAAACAAGAAAAATTTTATCAAACATATTGAAAATGTCTTATTCTCGAAAATAAGAGCAAATTATGTATCAGTTTTAACAAAAGCGGATTACTCTGTTTGATTCTATGCTTAGAGTAGAGTAAACTACTATAAAACGTAATGAAAACTCTATATTCAAGCTCAAAAGAACAAATTACGTTATAGTTTTGACAAAAAAAAATTATTTCGGACGACTACATATTTCGAAGTAAGCAAACTTTAATTGAACAAGTGCAAAAGCTAATACTTTGCTTTAAAATAACGATTTATGTGGTAATATGGTATTTTGCATCTGTCCTATAAAAGTTTACTCGTTTCGCTCCATTGAATCATTCGAAATAAATTATTTTGACACAACAACGAAAATAATTTTTTTGTTTAAACTGTAACATGTCGTTTTAATTAAACGAACTAAGACGTTTGGCATCTGTTTAGTGAAAGTTTTCTCGTTTGGGGGCATAAAATCGTTTGAAATTAACAGTTCTGGTCAAAACTATAACGTAAATTATTTCTTTGAGACGAAATTTAAAGTTTTCATTAAGTTTTATACAAGTTTGCTCTATTCTAAGCAAAGGAGTAATCAGGATAAACTGCTTTTATCCAAAGTAATACATAATTTGCAGTTTTGAGCCAGAATAAGACGTTTTTAATCTTTTTAATGTAAGTTTTCGTGTTCAAAAGAAAGAATCGTCTAAAATAAGCAATTTGTGTCCAGACTGAAACGTAATTTGATTTTCTGGGCCTGAATAAGAGGTTTTCAGTTTCTTTGATGTAAGGTTTCTTGTTTGTAACAATGAATAAACGAAAATCATTGGTTTTAATCCAAACTGTGACATAAATTGTTTTTTAAAGGCGAAATTAGACGTTTTGCCTCTGTTCAGTGAAAGTATACTGGTTTCAAAGCATAGAATCGTTTGAAATTAACAGTTCTCGTCAAGACTATAACGCAAATCTTTAAAGTGATACAAAGAAATAATTTACGTAATAGTTTTGACCAGAACTGTTAATTTCAAACGATTTTATGCCCCCAAACGAGAAAACTTTCACTAAGCAGATGCCAAACGTCTTAGTTCGTTTTATAAAAGCGACTTATGTTACAGTTTAAACAAAAACAAATTATTTGTGTTGTTGTTGTGTCAACATAATTTATTTCTAATGATTCAATGGAGCGAAACGGGTAAACTTTTATAGGACAGATGCAAAATACCATATTACCACATAAATCATTATTTTAAAGCAAAGTATTAGCTTTTGCACATGTTCAATTAAAGTTTGCTTACTTCGAAGTATGTAATCGTCCGAAATATTTTTTTTTGTCAAAACTATAACGTAATTTGTTCTTTTGAGCTTGAATATAGAGTTTTCATTACGTTTTATAGTAGTTTACTCTACTCTAAGCATAGAATCAAACAGAGTAATCCGCTTTTGTTAAAACTGATACATAATTTGCTCTTATTTTCAAGAATAAGACGTTTTCAATATGCTTGATAAAATTTTTCTTGTTTATAGCAAGGAATCGTTTAAAATAAGCTGTATTTGCCTAAACTGATACGTAATTAGATATTTATGTATTGATACGAAGTTTTCAGTTTCTTTGACGTGAAATTTCTTGTTGCAAAAGGTAATACTTTGCTTTAAAACAACGCTTTATATGGTAATATGTGGTTTTGCATCTGCCCCATAAAAGTTCATTAGTTTCGAATCATAATTTCGTTTGAAATAAACAGTGCTGGTCAAAACTATAACGTAAATTATTTCTTTGAGACGAAATTTAAAGTTTTCATTAAGTTTTATACAAGTTTACTCTATTCTAAGTAAAGGAGTAATCAGGATAAATTGCTTTTATCTAGAGTAATATATAATTTGCAGTTTTCAGCCAGAATAAGACGTTTTTAATCTTTTTAATGTAAGTTTTCGTGTTCAAAACAAAGGATCGTCTAAAATAAGCAGTTTTTGTCCAGACTGAAACGTAATTCGAATTTCTGTGCCTAAATAAGGGGTTTTCAGTTTCTTTGATGTAAGGTTTCTTGTTTGTATCAATGAATTAACAAAAATAATTGGTTTTTATCCAAACTGTGGCATGAATCAGCTTTAAGACTATAACGCAAATCTTTTGTTTTGTGCTAAAATAAGACGTTTTTAGTCAGTTTGATATAAGCTTTTTTGTTCAAAGCAAAATATTGTCGAAAATCAACCGTTTTTGTCTAAACTGAAACAAAATTCGGTGGTTTGTGTCCGAATACAAAGTTTTCAGATTCTTTAATGTTAGGTTTGCTGCTTCTAACAAAGAATCAACGAAAATATTTTGTTTTAATACAAACTGCAATATAAAATGTCTTTATAGGACAAAACATGATGTTTGGCATCTGTTTATTAAAAATTTACTCGTTTGGAAGCATAGAATCATTCCAAATAAGCTATTCTCGTCGAAACTATAATGTAATTAGTATTTTGTGCTAGAATACAGCGTTTTTGTTAGATTTATTAACAATTTTGTCTATTTTAAGCAATGAAACGAATAGGATTAGCTGCCTTTATCCAAAGTGATACATAAATTGCTCTTTTATGCCAGATTAATACGTTTTTAGTCTGTTCGATGTAAGTTTTCTTGTTCAAAGCAAAAGGTCGTCTAAAGTAAGCCGTTTTTGTTTGAACTGATAAACAATTCAGACTGAGAGTCAACAAAAATAATTTGTTTTAATCCAAACTGATAATTTTTGACTCTATAAGAGTCCTATAAGAGTCCGAGATACGCCGTTCTCGTCAAGTCTATAACGTAATTCGCTTTTTTGTGTCAGAATACGACGTTTTCTGTCTGTTTAATATAAGTTTTTAATAATAATAATAATAATAATAATAACAATAATAATAATAATAATAATAATAATAATAATAATAATAATAATAATAATAATAATAATAATAGTAATAATAATAATAATAATAATAATAATAATAATAATAATAATAATAATAATAATAATAATGATAATAATACTTATAATAATGAATTTCTTTCTAAATTAAAGCTTAGTTTTTCTAAGCAAAAATGATGCTTATTTTGTGTGTTATATGAGCGTTTTCTCATTTCTATGCAAGAGATCATCTGTGATCTGTGTTTTTAGGCAAGAAATTGAATAAAATTAATAACTCATTTTAAAACTGGTATAAAAACATTTACTATACAAAAGTTAATAATAATAATAATAATAATAATAATAATAATAATAATAATAATAATAATAATAATAATAATAATAATAATAATAATAATAATAATAATAATAGTAATAGTAATAATAATAATAATAATAGTAATAATGATAATAATACTTATAATAATGAATTTCTTTCTAAATTAAAGCTTAGTTTTTCTAAGCAAAAATGATGCTTATTTTGTGTGTTATATGAGCGCTTTCTCATTTCTAAGCAAGAAATCATCTGTGATCTGTATTTTTAGGCAAGAAATTGTCTAAAATTAATAACTCATTTCAAAACTGGTATAAAAACATTTACTATACAAAAGTTAATAATAATAATAATAATAATAATAATAATAATAGTAATAATAATAATAATAATAATAGTAATAATAATAATAATAATAATAATAGTAATAAAAGAAATAATAATAATAATAATAATAATAATAATAATAATAATAATAATGATAATAATACTTATAATAATAAATTTCTTTCTAAATTAAAGCTTAGTTTTTCTAAGCAAAAATGATGCTTATTTTGTGTTATCTGAGCGTTTTCTCATTTCTATGCAAGAGATCATCTGTGATCTGTGTTTTTAGGCAAGAAATTGTCTAAAATTAATAACTCATTTTAAAACTGGTATAAAAACATTTACTATACAAAAGTTATAATCGGTTTTTAATAATAATAATATTAATAATAATAATAATAATAATAATAATAATAATAATAATAATAATAATAATAATAATAATAATAATAATAGTAATAATAATAATAAAAATAATAGTAATAATAATAATAATAATAAAAATAAAAATAATAGTAGCTTAGTTTTCTAAGCCAAAATGAAAGCTTATTTTGTGTTATATGAGCGTTTTCTCATTTCTATGCAAAAGATCATGTGTGATCTGTGTTTTAAGTTGTGTCAGAATACGACGTTTTCTGTCTGTTTAATATAAGTTTTTAATAATAATAATAATAATAATAATAATAATAATAATAATAATAATAATAATAATAATAATAATAATAATAATAATAATAATAATAATAATAATAATAATAATAATAATAATAATAATAATAATAATAATAATAATAACAATAATAATAATAGTAATAGTAACAAAAGTAATAATAATAATAATACTTTTAAAAAGGAAAAATGGAGCTTATTTTGTGTGTTACATGAGCGTTTTCTCATTTTTATGCAAAAGATCATGTGTGATCTGTGTTTTTAGGCAATCTAAGCCATTTTATAGTTTTTAATATTTAACAAAAATTTGCTTTAAAATAAAATGTTTGAAAAACCGAAATTAAACTAAATTAATTGTGTCTAACACTTTAGTAGAGGAAAATGGAGAGACATAAAAGTCACTAAAGTCTTAAAGTTGTCTTTAGTCGTCATATTAATAACAATAACATTTATAATAACAATACTAGTAGTACTAAATTTGCTTATATGCAAGCGCTTAATTAAGGTAACAGTTTTTTTGTTTTTTGCCTATATCTCGAAAACAGTTACTCCTATCAATTTTTACTTTTTCACCAAAATTAAAGGTGATAAAATTTCCTACAAAATAGTTATTTGCATTTTTCATGTAGAACTAACCATAAGCGAGATATAAGTTTGAAAATAATTATTAATTAAAAAAAAGTGTTTTAACAGAAAATGTCTTGTGATTTAAAATACACTTAATTTGTTGGGTCCAATACTTTATTAGAAGAAAAAGGAGGTGACATAAAAGTCACTGAAGTCTTCAGAGTCGTTTTTAAATGCTGCATTTTTGACTTCGTCTCAAACATTGAAAATTGAATTACATTTTTGTTCAGTAACAGTTACAGTTTTCTTATTGGTTTTTTGCTTATATCTCGAAAACAGTTACTCCTATCAAATTTTATCTTTCTTTCAAAATTAAAGCCGATAAAATTTCCAACAAAATAGTTATTTACATTTTTCTTGTAGGACCAAGCATAAACGAGTTATAGAGTTGGATATAAATAATATTTAACAAAAATTTGCTTTAAAATAAAATGCTTGAAAAACCGGAATTAAACTAAATTAATTGTGTCTAACACTTTAGTAGAGGAAAAAGGAGAAGACATAAAAGTCACTAAATGTTTCAGAGTCGTCTTTAGTCGTCATATTAATAACAATAACATTAATAATAATAATACTAATAGTACTAAATTTGCTTATATGCAAACGCTTAATTAACGTAACATTTTTTTGGTTTCTTGCTTATATCTCGAAAACAGTTACTCCTATCAATTTTTAACTTTTTTTCAAAATTAAAGCTGATAAAATTTCCTACAAAATAGTTATTTGCATTTTTTTGTAGGACCAACCATAAGCGAGTTATAGAGTTGGATATAAATAATATTTAACAAAAATTTACTTTAAAATAAAATGTTTGAAAAACCGAAATTAAACTAAATTAATTGAGTCTAACACTTTAGTAGTGGAAAAAGAAAAAGACATAAAAGTCACTAAAGGTTTCAGAGTTGTCTTTAGTTGTCATATTAATAACAATAACATTAATAATAATAATACTAATAGTACTAAATTTGCTTATATGCAAACGCTTAATTAAGGTAACAGTGTTTTGGTTTCTTGCTTATATCTCGAAAACAGTTACTCCTATCAATTTTTAACTTTTTACTAAAATTCAAGCTGATAAAATTTCCTACAAAATAGTTATTTGCATTTTTCATGTAGGACTAACCATAAGCGAGATATATGATTGAAAATAATTAATATTTAAAAAAAAAGTGCTTTAACAGAAAATGTCTTGTGATTTAAAATACACTTAATTTATTGGGTCCAATACTTTATTAGAAGAAAAAGAAAGTGACATAAAAGTCACTGAAGTCTTCAGAGTCGTTTTTAAATGCTGCAGTTTCGTCTTCGTCTCAAACATTGAAAACCGAATTACATTTTTGTTCAGTAACAGTCACAGTTTTCTTATTGGTTTTTTGCTTATATCTCGAAAACAGTTACTCCTATCAATTTTTATCTTTCTTTCAAAATTAAAGCTGATAAAATTTCCTACAAAATAGTTATTTGCATTTTGCTTGTAGGACCAACCATAAGCGAGTTATAGAGTTAGATATAAATAATATTTAACAAAAATTTGCTTTAAAATAAAATGTTTGAAAAACTGAAATTAAACTAATTTAATTGTGTCTAACACTTTAGTAGAGGAAAAAGAAGAAGACATAAAAGTCACTAAAGGTTTCAAAGTTGTCTTTAATCGTCATATTAATAACAATAACATTAATAATAATAATACTAATAGTACTAAATTTGCTTATATGCAAACGCTTAATTAAGGTAACAGTGTTTTGGTTTCTTGCTCATATCTCGAAAACAGTTACTCCTATCAATTTTTATCTATTTACTAAAATTCAAGCTGATAAAATTTCCTACAAAATAGTTAAATGCATTTTTTGTGTAGGACTAACCATAAGCGAGATATAAGATTAAAAATAATTAATATTTAAAAAAGAAGTGCTTTAACAGAAAATGTCTTGTGATTTAAAGTACACTTAATTTATTAGGTCCAATACTTTATTAAAAAAAAAGGGGGTGACATATAAGTCACTGAAGTCTTCAGAGTCGATTTTAAATGCTGCATTTTCGTCTTCGTCTCAAACATTGAAAACTGAATTACATTTTTGTTCTGAAACGGTAACAGTTTTTACTTTGGTTTTTTGCTTATATCTCGAAAACAGTTACTCCTATCAATTTTTATCTTTCTGTCAAAATTAAAGCTGATAAAATTTCCTACAAAATAGTTATTTGCATTTTTCTTGTAGGACCAACCATAAGCGAGTTATAGAGTTGGATATAAATAATATTTAACAAAAATTTGCTTTAAAATAAAATGTTTGAAAAACTGAAATTAAACTAATTTAATTGTGTCTAACACTTTAGTAGAGGAAAAAGAAGAAGACATAAAAGTCACTAAAGGTTTCAAAGTTGTCTTTAATTGTCATATTAATAACAATAACATTAATAATAATAATACTAATAGTACTAAATTTGCTTATATGCAAACGCTTAATTAAGGTAACAGTGTTTTGGTTTCTTGCTTATATCTCGAAAAGAGTTACTCCTATCAATTTTTATCTTTTTACTAAAATTCAAGCTGATAAAATTTCCTACAAAATAGTTATTTGCATTTTTCATGTAGGATTAACCATAAGCGAGATATATGATTGAAAATAATTAATATTTAAAAAAAAAATGCTTTAACAGAAAATGTCTTGTGATTTAAAATACACTTAATTTATTGGGTCCAATACTTTATTAGAAGAAAAAGGAAGTGACATAAAAGTCACTGAAGTTTTCAGAGTCGTTTTTAAATGCTGCAGTTTCGTCTTCGTCTCAAACATTGAAAACCGAATTACATTTTTGTTCAGTAACAGTCACAGTTTTCTTATTGGTTTTTTGCTTATATCTCGAAAACAGTTACTCCTATCAATTTGTATCTTTCTTTCAAAATTAAAGCTGATAAAATTTCCTACAAAATAGTTATTGGCATTTTTCTTGTAGGACCAACCATAAGCGAGTTATAGAGTTGGATATAAATAATATTTAACAAAAATTTGCTTTAAAATAAAATGTTTGAAAAACTGAAATTAAACTAATTTAATTGTGTCTAACACTTTAGTAGAGGAAAAAGAAGAAGACATAAAAGTCACTAGAGGTTTCAAAGTTGTCTTTAATCGTCATATTAATAACAATAACATTAATAATAATAATACTAATAGTACTAAATTTGCTTATATGCAAACGCTTAATTAAGGTAACAGTGTTTTGGTTTCTTGCTCATATTTCGAAAACAGTTACTCCTATCAATTTTTATCTTATTACTAAAATTCAAGCTGATAAAATTTCCTACAAAATAGTTATTTGCATTTTTTATGTAGGACTAACCATAAGCGAGATATAAGATTGAAAATAATTAATATTTAAAAAAGAAGTGCTTTAACAGAAAATGTCTTGTGATTTAAAATACACTTAATTTATTAGGTCCAATACTTTATTAAAAAAAAAGGAAGTGACATATAAGTCACTGAAGTCTTCAGAGTCGATTTTAAATGCTGCATTTTCGTCTTCGTCTCAAACATTGAAAACTGAATTACATTTTTGTTCTGAAACGGTAACAGTTTTTACTTTGGTTTTTTGCTTATATCTCGAAAACAGTTACTCCTATCAATTTTTATCTTTCTTTCAAAATTAAAGCTGATAACATTTCCTACAAAATAGTTATTTGCATTTTTCTTGTAGGACCGACCATAAGCGAGTTATAAAGTTGGATATAAATAATATTTAACAAAAACTTGCTTAAAAATAAAATGTTTGAAATACTGAAATTAAACTAAATTAATTGTGTCTAACACTTTAGTAGAAAAAAAAGAAAAAGACATAAAAGTCACCAAAGTCTTCAGAATCGTTTTTAGTCGTCATATTAATAACAATAACATTAATAATAATAATACTAATAGTACTAAATCTGCTTATATGCAAGCGCTTTATTAAGGTAACAGTTTTTTGGTTTCTTGCTTATATCTCGAAAACAGTTACTCCTATGAATTTTTGTCTTTCTTTCAAAATTAAAGTTGATAAAATATTCTACAAAATAGTTATTTGCATTTTTTTTGTAGGACCAACCATAAGCGAGTTATAGAGTTGGATATAAATAATATTTAACAAAAATTTGCTTTAAAATAAAATGTTTGAAAAACTGAAATTAAACTAATTTAACTGTGTCTAACACTTTAGTAGAGAAAAAAGGAAAAGACATAAAAGTCACTAAAAGTTTCAGAGTGGTCTTTAGTTGTCATATTAATAACAATAACATTAATAATAATAATACTAATAGTACTAAATTTGCTTATATGTAAACGCTTAATTAAGGTAACAGTGTTTTGGTTTCTTGCTTATATCTCGAAAACAGTTACTCCTATCAATTTTTATCTTTTTACTAAAATTCAAGCTGATAAAATTTCCTACAAAATAGTTATTTGCATTTTTCATGTAGGACTAACCATAAGCGAGATATATGATTGAAAATAATTAATATTTAAAAAAAAAGTGCTTTAACAGAAAATGTCTTGTGATTTAAAATACACTTAATTTATTGGGTCCAATACTTTATTAGAAGAAAAAGGAAGTGACATAAAAGTCACTGAAGTCTTCAGTGTCGTTTTTAAATGCTGCAGTTTCGTCTTCGTCTCAAACATTGAAAACCGAATTACATTTTTGTTCAGTAACAGTCACAGTTTTCTTATTGGTTTTTTGCTTATATCTCGAAAACAGTTACTCCTATCAATTTTTATCTTTTTTTCAAAATTAAAGCTGATAAAATTTCCTACAAAATAGTTATTTGCATTTTTTTTGTAGGACCAACCATAAGCGAGTTATAGAGTTGGATATAAATAATATTTAACAAAAATTTGCTTTAAAATAAAATGTTTGAAAAACTGAAATTAAACTAATTTAATTGTGTCTAACACTTTATTAAAGGAAAAAGAAGAAGACATAAAAGTCACTAAAGGTTTCAAAGTTGTCTTTAATCGTCATATTAATAACAATAACATTAATAATAATAATACTAATAGTACTAAATTTGCTTATATGCAAACGCTTAATTAAGGTAACAGTGTTTTGGTTTCTTGCTCATATCTCGAAAACAGTTACTCCTATCAATTTTTATCTTTTTACTAAAATTCAAGCCGATAAAATTTCCTACAAAATAGTTATTTGCATTTTTTATGTAGGACTAACCATAAGCGAGATATATGATTGAAAATAATTAGTATTTAAAAAAGAAGTGCTTTAACAGTAAATGTCTTGTGATTTAAAATACACTTAATTTATTAGGTCCAATACTTTATTAGAAAAAAAAGGGAGTGACATATAAGTCACTGAAGTCTTCAGAGTCGATTTTAAATGCTGCATTTTCGTCTTCGTCTCAAACATTGAATACTGAATTACATTTTTGTTCTGAAACGGTAACAGTTTTTACTTTGGTTTTTTGCTTATATCTCGAAAACAGTTACGCCTATCAATTTTTATCTTTTTTCCAAAATTAAAGCTGATAACATTTCCTACAAAATAGTTATTTGCATTTTTCTTGTAGGACCAACCATAAGCGAGTTATAAAGTTGGATATAAATAATATTTAACAAAAACTTGCTTAAAAATAAAATGTGTGAAATACTGAAATTAAACTAAATTAATTGTGTCTAACACTTTAGTAGAGAAAAAAGAAAAAGACATAAAAGTCACCAAAGTCTTCAGAATCGTTTTTAGTCGTCATATTAATAACAATAACATTAATAATAATAATACTAATAGTACTAAATCTGCTTATATGCAAGCGCTTTATTAAGGTAACAGTTTTTTGGTTTCTTGCTTATATCTCGAAAACAGTTATGCCTATGAATTTTTGTCTTTCTTTCAAAATTAAAGCTGATAAAATATTCTACAAAATAGTTATTTGCATTTTTTTTGTAGGACTAACCATAAGCGAGTTATAGAGTTGGATATAAATAATATTTAACAAAAATTTGCTTTAAAATAAAATGTTTGAAAAACTGAAATTAAACTAATTTAACTGTATCTAACACTTTAGTAGAGAAAAAAGGAAAAGACATAAAAGTCACTAAAGGTTTCAGAGTGGTCTTTAGTTGTCATATTAATAACAATAACATTAATAATAATAATACTAATAGTACTAAATTTGCTTATATGTAAACGCTTAATTAAGGTAACAGTGTTTTGGTTTCTTGCTTATATCTCGAAAACAGTTACTCCTATCAATTTTTATCTTTTTACTAAAATTCAAGCTGATAAAATTTCCTACAAAATAGTTATTTGCATTTTTCATGTAGGACTAACCATAAGCGAGATATATGATTGAAAATAATTAATATTTAAAAAAAAAGTGCTTTAACAGAAAATGTCTTGTGATTTAAAATACACTTAATTTATTGGGTCCAATACTTTATTAGAAGAAAAAGGAAGTGACATAAAAGTCACTGAAGTCTTCAGAGTCGTTTTTAAATGCTGCAGTTTCGTCTTCGTCTCAAACATTGAAAACCGAATTACATTTTTGTTCAGTAACAGTCACAGTTTTCTTATTGGTTTTTTGCTTATATCTCGAAAACAGTTACTCCTATCAATTTTTATCTTTTTTTCAAAATTAAAGCTGATAAAATTTCCTACAAAATAGTTATTTGCATTTTTTTTGTAGGACCAACCATAAGCGAGTTATAGAGTTGGATATAAATAATATTTAACAAAAATTTGCTTTAAAATAAAATGTTTGAAAAACTGAAATTAAACTAATTTAATTGTGTCTAACACTTTATTAAAGGAAAAAGAAGAAGACATAAAAGTCACTAAAGGTTTCAAAGTTGTCTTTAATCGTCATATTAATAACAATAACATTAATAATAATAATACTAATAGTACTAAATTTGCTTATATGCAAACGCTTAATTAAGGTAACAGTGTTTTGGTTTCTTGCTCATATCTCGAAAACAGTTACTCCTATCAATTTTTATCTTTTTACTAAAATTCAAGCCGATAAAATTTCCTACAAAATAGTTATTTGCATTTTTTATGTAGGACTAACCATAAGCGAGATATATGATTGAAAATAATTAGTATTTAAAAAAGAAGTGCTTTAACAGTAAATGTCTTGTGATTTAAAATACACTTAATTTATTAGGTCCAATACTTTATTAGAAAAAAAAGGGATTGACATATAAGTCACTGAAGTCTTCAGAGTCGATTTTAAATGCTGCATTTTCGTCTTCGTCTCAAACATTGAATACTGAATTACATTTTTGTTCTGAAACGGTAACAGTTTTTACTTTGGTTTTTTGCTTATATCTCGAAAACAGTTACGCCTATCAATTTTTATTTTTTTTTCAAAATTAAAGCTGATAACATTTCCTACAAAATAGTTATTTGCATTTTTCTTGTAGGACCAACCATAAGCGAGTTATAAAGTTGGATATAAATAATATTTAACAAAAACTTGCTTAAAAATAAAATGTGTGAAATACTGAAATTAAACTAAATTAATTGTGTCTAACACTTTAGTAGAGAAAAAAGAAAAAGACATAAAAGTCACCAAAGTCTTCAGAATCGTTTTTAGTCGTCATATTAATAACAATAACATTAATAATAATAATACTAATAGTACTAAATCTGCTTATATGCAAGCGCTTTATTAAGGTAACAGTTTTTTGGTTTCTTGCTTATATCTCGAAAACAGTTACTCCTATGAATTTTTGTCTTTCTTTCAAAATTAAAGCTGATAAAATATTCTACAAAATAGTTATTTGCATTTTTCTTGTAGGACCAACCATAAGCGAGTTATAGAGTTGGATATAAATAATATTTAACAAAAATTTGCTTTAAAATAAAATGTTTGAAAAACTGAAATTAAACTAATTTAACTGTGTCTAACACTTTAGTAGAGAAAAAAGGAAAAGACATAAAAGTCACTAAGGGTTTCAGAGTTGTCTTTAGTTGTCATATTAATAACAATAACATTAATAATAATAATACTAATAGTACTAAATTTGCTTATATGCAAACGCTTAATTAAGGTAACAGTGTTTTGGTTTCTTGCTTATATCTCGAAAACAGTTACTCCTATAAATTTTTATCTTTTTACTAAAATTCAAGCTGATAAAATTTCCTACAAAATAGTTATTTGCATTTTTCATGTAGGATTAACCATAAGCGAGATATATGATTGAAAATAATTAATATTTAAAAAAAAAATGCTTTAACAGAAAATGTCTTGTGAGTTAAAATACACTTAATTTATTGGGTCCAATACTTTATTAGAAGAAAAAGGAAGTGACATAAAAGTCACTGAAGTCTTCAGAGTCGTTTTTAAATGCTGCAGTTTCGTCTTCGTCTCAAACATTGAAAACCGAATTACATTTTTGTTCAGTAACAGTCACAGTTTTCTTATTGGTTTTTTGCTTATATCTCGAAAACAGTTACTCCTATCAATTTTTATCTTTCTTTCAAAATTAAAGCTGATAAAATTTCCTACAAAATAGTTATTGGCATTTTTCTTGTAGGACCAACCATAAGCGAGTTATAGAGTTGGATATAAATAATATTTAACAAAAATTTGCTTTAAAATAAAATGTTTGAAAAACTGAAATTAAACTAATTTAATTGTGTCTAACACTTTAGTAGAGGAAAAAGAAAAAGACATAAAAGTCACTAGAGGTTTCAAAGTTGTCTTTAATCGTCATATTAATAACAATAACATTAATAATAATAATACTAATAGTACTAAATTTGCTTATATGCAAACGCTTAATTAAGGTAACAGTGTTTTGGTTTCTTGCTCATATTTCGAAAACAGTTACTCCTATCAATTTTTATCTTATTACTAAAATTCAAGCTGATAAAATTTCCTACAAAATAGTTATTTGCATTTTTTATGTAGGACTAACCATAAGCGAGATATAAGATTGAAAATAATTAATATTTAAAAAAGAAGTGCTTTAACAGAAAATGTCTTGTGATTTAAAATACACTTAATTTATTAGGTCCAATACTTTATTAAAAAAAAAGGGAGTGACATATAAGTCACTGAAGTCTTCAGAGTCGATTTTAAATGCTGCATTTTCGTCTTCGTCTCAAACATTGAAAACTGAATTACATTTTTGTTCTGAAACGGTAACAGTTTTTACTTTGGTTTTTTGCTTATATCTCGAAAACAGTTACTCCTATCAATTTTTATCTCTCTTTCAAAATTAAAGCTGATAAAATTTCCTACAAAATAGTTATTTTCATTTTTCTTGTAGGACCAACCATAAGCGAGTTATAAAGTTGGATATAAATATTATTTAACAAAAACTTGCTTAAAAATAAAATGTTTGAAATACTGAAGTTAAACTAAATTAATTGTGTCTAACACTTTAGTAGAGAAAAAAGAAAAAGACATAAAAGTCACCAAAGTCTTCAGAATCGTTTTTAGTCGTCATATTAATAACAATAACATTAATAATAATAATACTAATAGTACTAAATCTGCTTATATGCAAGCGCTTTATTAAGGTAACAGTTTTTTGATTTCTTGCTTATATCTCGAAAACAGTTACTCCTATGAATTTTTGTCTTGCTTTCAAAATTAAAGCTGATAAAATATTCTACAAAATAGTTATTTGCATTTTTTTTGTAGGACCAACCATAAGCGAGTTATAGAGTTGGATATAAATAATATTTAACAAAAATTTGCTTTAAAATAAAATGTTTGAAAAACTGAAATTAAACTAATTTAGCTGTGTCTAACACTTTAGTAGAGAAAAAAGGAAAAGACATAAAAGTCACTAAAGGTTTCAGAGTTGTCTTTAGTTGTCATATTAATAACAATAACATTAATAATAATAATACTAATAGTACTAAATTTGCTTATATGTAAACGCTTAATTAAGGTAACAGTGTTTTGGTTTCTTGCTTATATCTCGAAAACAGTTACTCCTATCAATTTTTATCTTTTTACTAAAATTCAAGCTGATAAAATTTCCTACAAAATAGTTATTTGCATTTTTCATGTAGGACTAACCATAAGCGAGATATATGATTGAAAATAATTAATATTTAAAAAAAAAGTGCTTTAACAGAAAATGTCTTGTGATTTAAAATACACTTAATTTATTGGGTCCAATACTTTATTAGAAGAAAAAGGAAGTGACATAACAGTCACTGAAGTCTTCAGAGTCGTTTTTAAATGCTGCAGTTTCGTCTTCGTCTCAAACATTGAAAACCGAATTACATTTTTGTTCAGTAACAGTCACAGTTTTCTTATTGGTTTTTTGCTTATATCTCGAAAACAGTTACTCCTATCAATTTTTATTTTTTTTTCAAAATTAAAGCTGATAAAATTTCCTACAAAATAGTTATTTGCATTTTTCTTGTAGGATCAACCATAAGCGAGTTATAGAGTTGGATATAAATAATATTTAACAAAAATTTGCTTTAAAATAAAATGTTTGAAAAACTGAAATTAAACTAATTTAATTGTGTCTAACACTTTAGTAAAGGAAAAAGAAGAAGACATAAAAGTCACTAAAGGTTTCAAAGTTGTCTTTAATCGTCATATTAATAACAATAACATTAATAATAATAATACTAATAGTACTAAATTTGCTTATATGCAAACGCTTAATTAAGGTAACAGTGTTTTGGTTTCTTGCTCATATCTCGAAAACAGTTACTCCTATCAATTTTTATCTTTTTACTAAAATTCAAGCCGATAATATTTCCTACAAAATAGTTATTTGCATTTTTTATGTAGGACTAACCATAAGCGAGATATATGATTGAAAATAATTAGTATTTAAAAAAGAAGTGCTTTAACAGTAAATGTCTTGTGATTTAAAATACACTTAATTTATTAGGTCCAATACTTTATTAGAAAAAAAAGGGAGTGACATATAAGTCACTGAAGTCTTCAGAGTCGATTTTAAATGCTGCATTTTCGTCTTCGTCTCAAACATTGAATACTGAATTACATTTTTGTTCTGAAACGGTAACAGTTTTTACTTTGGTTTTTTGCCTATATCTCGAAAACAGTTACGCCTATCAATTTTTATCTTTTTTTCAAAATTAAAGCTGATAACATTTCCTACAAAATAGTTATTTGCGTTTTTCTTGTAGGACCAACCATAAGCGAGTTATAAAGTTGGATATAAATAATATTTAACAAAAACTTGCTTAAAAATAAAATGTTTGAAATACTGAAATTAAACTAAATTAATTGTGTCTAACACTTTAGTAGAGAAAAAAGAAAAAGACATAAAAGTCACCAAAGTCTTCAAAATCGTTTTTAGTCGTCATATTAATAACAATAACATTAATAATAATAATACTAATAGTACTAAATCTGCTTATATGCAAGCGCTTTATTAAGGTAACAGTTTTTTGGTTTCTTGCTTATATCTCGAAAACAGTTACTCCTATGAATTTTTGTCTTTCTTTCAAAATTAAAGCTGATAAAATATTCTACAAAATAGTTATTTGCATTTTTCTTGTAGGACCAACCATAAGCGAGTTATAGAGTTGGATATAAATAATACATAACAAAAATTTGCTTTAAAATAAAATGTTTGAAAAACTGAAATTAAACTAATTTAACTGTGTAACACTTTAGTAGAGGAAAAAGAAAAAGACATAAAAGTCACTAAAGGTTTCGGAGTTGTCTTTAGTTGTCATATTAATAACAATAACATTAATAATAATAATACTAATAGTACTAAATTTGCTTATATGCAAACGCTCAATTAAGGTAACAGTGTTTTGGTTTCTTGCTTATATCTCGAAAACAGTTACTCCTATCAATTTTTATCTTTTTACTAAAATTCAAGCTGATAAAATTTCCTACAAAATAGTTATTTGCATTTTTCATGTAGGACTAACCATAAGCGAGATATAAGTTTGAAAATAATTAATATTTAAAAAAAAGTGCTTTAACAGAAAATGTCTTGTGATTTAAAATACACTTAATTTATTAGGTCCAATACTTTATTAGAAGAAAAAGGGAGTGACATATAAGTCACTGAAGTCTTCAGAGTCGATTGTAAATGCTGCATTTTCGTCTTCGTCTCAAACATTGAAAACTGAATTACATTTTTGTTCTGAAACGGTAACAGTTTTCACTTTGGTTTTTTGCTTATATCTCGAAAACAATTACTCCTATCACTTTTTATTTTTTTTTCAAAAGAAAGCTGATAAAATTTCCTACAAAATAGTTATTTGCATTTTTCTTGTAGGACCAACCATAAGCGAGTTATAAAGTTGGATATAAATAATATTTAACAAAAACTTGCTTAAAAATTAAATGTGTGAAATACTGAAATTAAACTAAATTAATTGTGTCTAACACTTTAGTAGAGAAAAAAGAAAAAGACATAAAAGTCACCAAAGTCTTCAGAATCGTTTTTAGTCGTCAAATTAATAACAATAACATTAATAATAATAATACTAATAGTACTAAATTTGCTTACATGCAAACGCTTAATTCAGGTAACAATTTTTTGGTTTCTTGCTTATATCTCGAAAACAGTTACTCCTATCAATTTTTATCTTTTCACTAAAATTAAAGCTGATAAAATTTCCTACAAAATAGTTAATTGCATTTTTAATGTAGGACTAACCATAAGCGAGATATAAGTTTGAAAATAATTAAAATTTAAAAAAAAGTGCTTCAACAGAAAATGTCTTGTGATTTAAAATACACTTAATTTATTGGGTCCAATACTTTATTAGAAAAAAAAAGAGGTGACAGAAAGGTCACTGAAGTCTTTAGAGTCGTTTGTAAATGCTGCATTTTCGTCTTCGTCTCAAACATTGAAAACTGAATTACATTTTTGTTCAGTAACTGTTACAGTTTTCTTATTGGTTTTTTGCTTATATCTCGAAAACAGTTACTCCTATCAATTTTTATCTTTCTTTTAAAATTAAAGCTGATAAAATTTCCTACAAAATAGTTATTTGCATTTTTCTTGTAGGACCAACCATAAGCGAGTTATAAAGTTGGATATAAATAATATTTAACAAAAACTTGCTTAAAAATTAAATGTTTGAAATACTGAAATTAAACTAAATTAATTGTGTCTAACACTTTAGTAAAGAAAAAAGAAAAAGACATAAAAGTCACCAAAGTCTTCAGAATCGTTTTTAGTCGTCATATTAATAACAATAACATTAATAATAATAATACTAATAATAATACTAATAGTATTATAAAATAAAAGTTACCAAAGTCTTCAGAATCGTTTTTAGTCGTCATATTAATAACAATAACATTAATAATAATAATACTAATAGTATTATTATTAGTATTATTATTATTAATGTTATTGTTATTAATATGACGACTAAAAACGATTCTGAAGACTTTGGTAACTTTTATGTCTTTTTCTTTTTTCTCTACTAAAGTGTTAGACACAATTAATTTAGTTTAATTTCAGTATTTCAAACATTTAATTTTTAAGCAAGTTTTTGTTAAATATTATTTATATCCAACTTTATAACTCGCTGATGGTTGGTCCTACAAGAAAAATGCAAATAACTATTTTGTAGGAAATTTTATCAGCTTTATTTTGAAAAAAAGATAAAAACTAATAGGAGTAATTGTTTTCGAGATATAAGCAAAAACCAAAGTGAAAACTGTTACCGTTTCAGAACAAAAATGTAATTCAGTTTTCAATGTTTGAGACGAAGACGAAAATGCAGCATTTACAATCGACTCTGAAGACTTCAGTGACTTATATGTCACCCCCTTTTTCTTCTAATAAAGTATTGGACATAATAAATTAAGTGTATTTTAAATCACAAGACATTTTCTGTTAAAGCACTTTTTTTTTAAATATTAATTATTTTCAAACTTATATCTCGCTTATGGTTAGTCCTACATGAAAAATGCAAATAACTATTTCGTAGGAAATTTTATCAGCTTGAATTTTAGTAAAAAGATAAAAATTGATAGGAGTAACTATTTCGAGATATAAGCAAGAAACCAAAACACTGTTACCTTAATTAAGCGTTTGCATATAAGCAAATTTAGTACTATTAGTATTATTATTATTAATGTTATTGTTATTAATATGACAACTAAAGACAACTCTGAAACCTTTAGTGACTTTTATCTCGTCTTCTTTTTCCTCTACTAAAGTGTTAGACACAATTAAATTAGTTTAATTTCAGTTTTTCAAACATTTTATTTTAAAGCAAATTTTTGTTAAATATTATTTATATCCAACTCTATAACTCGCTTATGGTTGGTCCTACAAGAAAAATGCAAATAACTATTTTGTAGAATATTTTATCAGCTTTAATTTTGAAAAAAAGACAAAAATTCATAGGAGTAACTGTTTTCGAGATATAAGCAAGAAACCAAAAAACTGTTACCTTAATAAAGCGCTTGCATATAAGCAGATTTAGTACTGTTAGTATTATTATTATTAATGTTATTGTTATTAATATGACGACTAAAAACGATTCTGAAGACTTTGGTGACTTTTATGTCTTTTTCTTTTTTCTCTACTAAAGTGTTAGACACAATTAATTTAGTTTAATTTCAGTATTTCAAACATTTTATTTTTAAGCAAGTTTTTGTTAAATATTATTTATATCCAACTTTATAACTCGCTTATGGTTGGTCCTACAAGAAAAATGCAAATAACTATTTTGTAGGAAATGTTATCAGCTTTAATTTTGAAAGAAAGATAAAAATTGATAGGAGTAACTGTTTTCGAGATATAAGCAAAAAACCAAAGTAAAAACTGTTACCGTTTCAGAACAAAAATGTAATTTAGTTTTCAATGTTTGAGACGAAGACGAAAATGCAGCATTTAAAATCGACTCTGAAGACTTCAGTGACTTATATGTCACCCCCTTTTTTTTCTAATAAAGTATTGGACCTAATAAATTAAGTGTATTTTAAATCACAAGACATTTTCTGTTAAAGCACTTCTTTTTTAAATATTAATTATTTTCAATCTTATATCTCGCTTATGGTTAGTTCTACATAAAAAATGCAAATAACTATTTTGTAGGAAATTTTATCAGCTTGAATTTTAGTAAAAAGATAAAAATTGATAGGAGTAACTGTTTTCGAGATATGAGCAAGAAACCAAAACACTGTTACCTTAATTAAGCGTTTGCATATAAGCAAATTTAGTTCTATTAGTATTATTATTATTAATGTTATTGTTATTAATATGACAACTAAAGACAACTCTGAAACCTTTAGTGACTTTTATCTCGTCTTCTTTTTCCTCTACTAAAGTGTTAGACACAATTAAATTAGTTTAATTTCAGTTTTTCAAACATTTTATTTTAAAGCAAATTTTTGTTAAATATTATTTATATCCAACTCTATAACTCGCTTATGGTTGGTCCTACAAGAAAAATGCAAATAACTATTTTGTAGGAAATTTTATCAGCTTTAATTTTGAAAGAAAAATAAAAATTGATAGGAGTAACTGTTTTCGAGATATAAGCAAAAAACCAATAAGAAAACTGTGACTGTTACTGAACAAAAATGTAATTCGGTTTTCAATGTTTGAGACGAAGACGAAACTGCAGCATTTAAAAACGACTCTGAAGACTTCAGTGACTTTTATGTCACTTCCTTTTTCTTCTAATAAAGTATTGGACCCAATAAATTAAGTGTATTTTAAATCACAAGACATTTTCTGTTAAAGCACTTCTTTTTTAAATATTAATTATTTTCAATCTTATATCTCGCTTATGGTTAGTCCTACATAAAAAATGCAAATAACTATTTTGTAGGAAATTTTATCAGCTTGAATTTTAGTAAAACGATAAAAATTGATAGGAGTAACTGTTTTCGAGATATAAGCAAGAAACCAAAACACTGTTACCTTAATTAAGCGTTTGCATATAAGCAAATTTAGTACTATTAGTATTATTATTATTAATGTTATTGTTATTAATATGACAACTAAAGACAACTCTGAAACCTTTAGTGACTTTTATGTCTTTTCCTTTTTTCTCTACTAAAGTGTTAGACACAGTTAAATTAGTTTAATTTCAGTTTTTCAAACATTTTATTTTAAAGCAAATTTTTGTTAAATATTATTTATATCCAACTCTATAACTCGCTTATGGTTGGTCCTACAAGAAAAATGCAAATAACTATTTTGTAGAATATTTTATCAGCTTTAATTTTGAAAGAAAGACAAAAATTCATAGGAGTAACTGTTTTCGAGATATAAGCAAGAAACCAAAAAACTGTTACCTTAATAAAGCGCTTGCATATAAGCAGATTTAGTACTATTAGTATTATAATTATTAATGTTATTGTTATTAATATGACGACTAAAAACGATTCTGAAGACTTTGGTGACTTTTATGTCTTTTTCTTTTTTCTCTACTAAAGTGTTAGACACAATTAATTTAGTTTAATTTCAGTATTTCAAACATTTTATTTTTAAGCAAGTTTTTGTTAAATATTATTTATATCCAACTTTATAACTCGCTTATGGTTGGTCCTACAAGAAAAATGCAAATAACTATTTTGTAGGAAATGTTATCAGCTTTAATTTTGAAAAAAAGATAAAAATTGATAGGAGTAACTGTTTTCGAGATATGAGCAAGAAACCAAAACACTGTTACCTTAATTAAGCGTTTGCATATAAGCAAATTTAGTACTATTAGTATTATTATTATTAATGTTATTGTTATTAATATGACGATTAAAGACAACTTTGAAACCTTTAGTGACTTTTATGTCTTCTTCTTTTTCCTCTACTAAAGTGTTAGACACAATTAAATTAGTTTAATTTCAGTTTTTCAAACATTTTATTTTAAAGCAAATTTTTGTTAAATATTATTTATATCCAACTCTATAACTCGCTTATGGTTGGTCCTACAAGAAAAATGCAAATAACTATTTTGTAGGAAATTTTATCAGCTTTAATTTTGAAAGAAAGATAAAAATTGATAGGAGTAACTGTTTTCGAGATATAAGAAAAAAACCAATAAGAAAACTGTGACTGTTACTGAACAAAAATGTAATTTGGTTTTCAATGTTTGAGACGAAGACGAAACTGCAGCATTTAAAAACGACTCTGAAGATTTCAGTGACTTTTATGTCACTTCCTTTTTCTTCTAATAAAGTATTGGACCCAATAAATTAAGTGTATTTTAAATCACAAGACATTTTCTGTTGAAGCACTTTTTTTTTAAATATTAATTATTTTCAATCATATATCTCGCTTATGGTTAGTCCTACATGAAAAATGTAAATAACTATTTTGTAGGAAATTTTATCAGCTTGAATTTTAGTAAAAAGATAAAAATTGATAGGAGTAACTGTTTTCGAGATATAAGCAAGAAACCAAAACACTGTTACCTTAATTAAGCGTTTGCATATAAGCAAATTTAGTAATATTAGTATTATTATTATTAATGTTATTGTTATTAATATGACAACTAAAGACAACTCTGAAACCTTTAGTGACTTTTATGTCTTTTCCTTTTTTCTCTACTAAAGTGTTAGACACAGTTAAATTAGTTTAATTTCAGTTTTTCAAACATTTTATTTTAAAGCAAATTTTTGTTGAATATTATTTATATCCAACTCTATAACTCGCTTATGGTTGGTCCTACAAGAAAAATGCAAATAACTATTTTGTAGAATATTTTATCAGCTTTAATTTTGAAAGAAAGACAAAAATTCATAGGAGTAACTGTTTTCGAGATATAAGCAAGAAACCAAAAAACTGTTACCTTAATAAAGCGCTTGCATATAAGCAGATTTAGTACTATTAGTATTATTATTATTAATGTTATTGTTATTAATATGACGACTAAAAACGATTCTGAAGACTTTGGTGACTTTTATGTCTTTTTCTTTTTTCTCTACTAAAGTGTTAGACACAATTAATTTAGTTTAATTTCAGTATTTCAAACATTTTATTTTTAAGCAAGTTTTTGTTAAATATTATTTATATCCAACTTTATAACTCGCTTATGGTTGGTCCTACAAGAGAAATGCAAATAACTATTTTGTAGGAAATGTTATCAGCTTTAATTTTGAAAGAAAGATAAAAATTGATAGGAGTAACTGTTTTCGAGATATAAGCAAAAAACCAAAGTAAAAACTGTTACCGTTTCAGAACAAAAATGTAATTCAGTTTTCAATGTTTGAGACGAAGACGAAAATGCAGCATTTAATATCGACTCTGAAGACTTCAGTGACTTATATGTCACCCCCTTTTTTTTTTTAATAAAGTATTGGACCTAATAAATTAAGTGTATTTTAAATCACAAGACATTTTTTGTTAAAGCACTTCTTTTTTAAATATTAATTATTTTCAATCTTATATCTCGCTTATGGTTAGTCCTACATAAAAAATGCAAATAACTATTTTGTAGGAAATTTTATCAGCTTGAATTTTAGTAAAAAGATAAAAATTGATAGGAGTAACTGTTTTCGAGATATGAGCAAGAAACCAAAACACTGTTACCTTAATTAAGCGTTTGCATATAAGCAAATTTAGTACTATTAGTATTATTATTATTAATGTTATTGTTATTAATATGACGATTAAAGACAACTTTGAAACCTTTAGTGACTTTTATGTCTTATTCTTTTTCCTCTACTAAAGTGTTAGACACAATTAAATTAGTTTAATTTCAGTTTTTCAAACATTTTATTTTAAAGCAAATTTTTGTTAAATATTATTTATATCCAACTCTATAACTCGCTTATGATTGGCCCTACAAAAAAAATGCAAATAACTATTTTGTAAGAAATTTTATCAGCTTTAATTTTGACAGAAAGATAAAAATTGATAGGAGTAACTGTTTTCGAGATATAAGCAAAAAACCAAAGTAAAAACTGTTACCGTTTCAGAACAAAAATGTAATTCAGTTTTCAATGTTTGAGACGAAGACGAAAATGCAGCATTTAAAATCGACTCTGAAGACTTCAGTGACTTATATGTCACCCCCTTTTTTTTTAATAAAGTATTGGACCTAATAAATTAAGTGTATTTTAAATCACAAGACATTTTCTGTTAAAGCACTTCTTTTTTAAATATTAATTATTTTCAATCTTATATCTCGCTTATGGTTAGTCCTACACAAAAAATGCAAATAACTATTTTGTAGGAAATTTTATCAGCTTGAATTTTAGTAAAAAGATAAAAATTGATAGGAGTAACTGTTTTCGAGATATGAGCAAGAAACCAAAACACTGTTACCTTAATTAAGCGTTTGCATATAAGCAAATTTAGTACTATTAGTATTATTATATTAATGTTATTGTTATTAATATGACGATTAAATACAACTTTGAAACCTTTAGTGACTTTTATGTCTTCTTCTTTTTCCTCTACTAAAGTGTTAGACACAATTAAATTAGTTTAATTTCAGTTTTTCAAACATTTTATTTTAAAGCAAATTTTTGTTAAATATTATTTATATCCAACTCTATAACTCGCTTATGGTTGGTCCTACAAGAAAAATGCAAATAACTATTTTGTAGGAAATTTTATCAGCTTTAATTTTGAAAGAAAGATAAAAATTGATAGGAGTAACTGTTTTCGAGATATAAGCAAAAAACCAATAAGAAAACTGTGACTGTTACTGAACAAAAATGTAATTCGGTTTTCAATGTTTGAGACGAAGACGAAACTGCAGCATTTAAAAACGGCTCTGAAGACTTCAGTGACTTTTATGTCACTTCCTTTTTCTTCTAATAATGTATTGGACCCAATAAATTAAGTGTATTTTAAATCACAAGACATTTTCTGTTAAAGCACTTTTTTTTTAAATATTAATTATTTTCAGTCATATATCTCGCTTATGGTTAGTCCTACATGAAAAATGCAAATAACTATTTTGTAGGAAATTTTATCAGCTTGAATTTTAGTAAAAAGATAAAAATTGATAGGAGTAACTGTTTTCGAGACATAAGCAAGAAACCAAAACACTGTTACCTTAATTAAGCGTTTGCATATAAGCAAATTTAGTACTATTAGTTTTATTATTATTAATGTTATTGTTATTAATATGACAACTAAAGACAACTCTGAAACCTTTAGTGACTTTTATGTCTTTTTCTTTTTCCTCTATTAAAGTGTTAGACACAATTAATTTAGTTTAATTCCGGTTTTTCAAGCATTTTATTTTAAAGCAAATTTTTGTTAAATATTATTTATATCCAACTCTATAACTCGTTTATGCTTGGTCCTACAAGAAAAATGTAATTAACTATTTTGTTGGAAATTTTATCAGCTTTAATTTTAAAAGAAAGATAAAATTTGATAGAAGTAACTGTTTTCGAGATATAAGCAAAAAACCAATAAGAAAACTGTAACTGTTACTGAACAAAAATGTAATTCAATTTTCAATGTTTGAGACGAAGTCAAAAATGCACCATTTAAAAACGACTCTGAAGACTTCAGTGACTTTTATGTCACCTCCTTTTTCTTCTAATAAAGTATTGGACCCAACAAATTAAGTGTATTTTAAATCACAAGACATTTTCTGTTAAAACACTTTTTTTTAATTAATAATTATTTTCAAACTTATATCTCACTTATGGTTAGTTCTACATGAAAAATGCAAATAACTATTTTGTAGGAAATTTTATCACCTTTAATTTTGGTGAAAAAGTAAAAATTGATAGGAGTAACTGTTTTCGAGATATAGGCAAAAAACAAAAAAACTGTTACCTTAATTAAGCGCTTGCATATAAGCAAATTTAGTACTATTAGTATTGTTATTATAAATGTTATTGTTATTATATATGACGACTAAAGACAACTTTAAGACTTTAGTGACTTTTATGTCTCCTCCTTTTTCCTCTACTAAAGTGTTAGACACAATTAATTTAGTTTAATTTCGGTTTTTCAAACATTTTATTTTAAAGCAAATTTTTGTTAAATATTAAAAACTATAAAATGGCTTAGATTGCCTAAAAACACAGATCACACATGATCTTTTGCATAAAAATGAGAAAACGCTCATGTAACACACAAAATAAGCTCCATTTTTCCTTTTTAAAAGTATTATTATTATTATTACTTTTGTTACTATTACTATTATTATTATTATTATTATTATTATTATTATTATTATTATTATTATTATTATTGTTATTATTATTATTATTATTATTATTATTATTATTATTATTATTATTATTAAAAACTTATATTAAACAGACAGAAAACGTCGTATTCTGACACAACTTAAAACACAGATCACACATGATCTTTTGCATAGAAATGAGAAAACGCTCATATAACACAAAATAAGCTTCATTTTGGCTTAGAAAACTAAGCTTACTTTTACTACTACTATTATTTTTATTTTTATTATTATTATTATTATTACTATTATTTTTATTATTATTATTACTATTATTATTATTATTATTATTATTATTATTATTATTATTATTATTATTATTATTATTATTATTAATATTATTATTATTAAAGACCGATTATAACTTTTGTATAGTAAATGTTTTTATACCAGTTTTAAAATGAGTTATTAATTTTAGACAATTTCTTGCCTAAAAACACAGATCACAGATGATCTCTTGCATAGAAATGAGAAAACGCTCAGATAACACAAAATAAGCATCATTTTTGCTTAGAAAAACTAAGCTTTAATTTAGAAAGAAATTTATTATTATAAGTATTATTATCATTATTATTATTATTATTATTATTATTATTATTATTATTATTATTATTGTTATTATTATTATTATTATCATTATTATTATTATTAACTTTTGTATAGTAAATGTTTTTATACCAGTTTTAAAATGAGTTATTAATTTTATTCAATTTCTTGCCTAAAAACACAGATCACAGATGATCTCTTGCATAGAAATGAGAAAACGCTCATATAACACACAAAATAAGCATCATTTTTGCTTAGAAAAACTAAGCTTTAATTTAGAAAGAAATTCATTATTATAAGTATTATTATCATTATTATTATTATTATTATTATTATTATTATTATTATTATTATTACTATTATTATTATTATTATTATTACTATTATTATTATTATTATTATTATTATTATTATTATTATTATTATTATTATTATTATTATTATTATTATTATTAACTTTTGTATAGTAAATGTTTTTATACCAGTTTTAAAACGAGTTATTAATTTTAGACAATTTCTTGCCTAAAAATACAGATCACAGATGATTTCTTGCATAGAAATGAGAAAGCGCTCATATAACACACAAAATAAGCTTCATTTTTGCTTAGAAAACTAAGCTTACTTTTATTTCTATTATTATTTTTATTATTATTATTATTATTATTATTATTATTATTATTGTTATTATTATTATTATTATTATTATTATTATTATTGTTATTATTATTATTATTATTAAAAACTTATATTAAACAGACAGAAAACGTCGTATTCTGACACAAAAAAACGAATTACGTTATAGACTTGACGAGAACGGCGTATCTCGGACCCTTATAGGACTCTTATAGGGTCAAAAATTATCAGTTTGGATTAAAACAAATTATTTTTGTTGACTCTCAGTCTGAATTGTTCATCAGTTCAAACAAAAACGGCTTACTTTAGACGATCTTTTGCTTTGAACAAGAAAACTTACATCGAACAGACTAAAAACGTATTAATCTGGCATAAAAGAGCAATTTATGTATCACTTTGGATAAAGGCAGCTAATCCTATTCGTTTCATTGCTTAAAATAGACAAAATTGTTAATAAATCTAACAAAAACGCTGTATTCTAGCACAAAATACTAATTACATTATAGTTTCGACGAGAATAGCTTATTTGGAATGATTCTATGCTTCCAAACGAGTAAATTTTTAATAAACAGATGCCAAACATCATGTTTTGTCCTATAAAGACATTTTATATTGCAGTTTGTATTAAAACAAAATATTTTCGTTGATTCTTTGTTAGAAGCAGCAAACCTAACATTAAAGAATCTGAAAACTTTGTATTCGGACACAAACCACCGAATTTTGTTTCAGTTTAGACAAAAACGGTTGATTTTCGACAATATTTTGCTTTGAACAAGAAAGCTTATATCAAACTGACTAAAAACGTCTTATTTTAGCACAAAACAAAAGATTTGCGTTATAGTCTTAACGAGAGCTGTTAATTTCAAACGGTTCTATGCTTTGAAACGAGTAAACTTTCACTGTACAGAGGAAAAACATCTTATTTCGCCTTTTAAAAACGATTCATGCCACAGTTTGGATAAAAACCAATTATTTTCGTTAATTTATTGTTACAAACATGAAACCTTACATCAAAGTAACTGAAAACCCCTTATTCAGGTACAGAAATTCGAATTACGTTTCAGTCTGAACAAAAACTGCTTACTTTAGACGATCCTTTGTTTTGAATACAAAAACTTACATTAAAAAGATTAAAAACGTCTTATTCTGGCTGAAAACTGCAAATTATATATTACTCTAGATAAAAGCAATTTATCCTGATTACTCCTTTACTTAGAATAGAGTAAACTTGTATAAAACTTAATAAAAACTTTAAATTTCGTCTCAAAGAAATAATTTACGTTATAGTTTTGACCAGCACTGTTTATTTCAAACGATTTTATGATTCGAAACTAATGAACTTTTATGGGGCAAATGCAAAACCACATATTACATTATAAAGCGATGTTTTAAAGCAAATTATTACCTTTTGCAACAAGAAATTTCACGTCAAAGAAACTGAAAACATCGTATCCATGCACAAATATCGAATTACGTATCAGTTTAGGCAAATACAGCTTATTTTAAACGATTCCTTGCTATAAACAAGAAAAATTTTATCAAACATATTGAAAATGTCTTATTCTCAAAAATAAGAGCAAATTATGTATCAGTTTTAACAAAAGCGGATTACTCTGTTTGATTCTATGCTTAGAGTAGAGTAAACTACTATAAAACGTAATGAAAACTCTATATTCAAGCTCAAAAGAACAAATTACGTTATAGTTTTGACAAAAAAAAATTATTTCGGACGACTACATATTTCGAAGTAAGCAAACTTTAATTGAACAAGTGCAAAAGCTAATACTTTGCTTTAAAATAACGATTTATGTGGTAATATGGTATTTTGCATCTGTCCTATAAAAGTTTACTCGTTTCGCTCCATTGAATCATTCGAAATAAATTATTTTCACACAACAACGAAAATAATTTTTTTGTTTAAACTGTAACATGTCGTTTTTATAAAACGAACTAAGACGTTTGGCATCTGTTTAGTGAAAGTTTTCTCGTTTGGGGGCATAAAATCGTTTGAAATTAACAGTTCTGGTCAAAACTATAACGTAAATTATTTCTTTGAGACGAAATTTAAAGTTTTCATTAAGTTTTATACAAGTTTGCTCTATTCTAAGCAAAGGAGTAATCAGGATAAACTGCTTTTATCCAAAGTAATACATAATTTGCAGTTTTGAGCCAGAATAAGACGTTTTTAATCTTTTTAATGTAAGTTTTCGTGTTCAAAAGAAAGAATCGTCTAAAATAAGCAATTTGTGTCCAGACTGAAACGTAATTTGATTTTCTGGGCCTGAATAAGAGGTTTTCAGTTTCTTTGATGTAAGGTTTCTTGTTTGTAACAATGAATAAACGAAAATCATTGGTTTTAATCCAAACTGTGACATAAATCGTTTTTTAAAGGCGAAATCAGACGTTTTGCCTCTGTTCAGTGAAAGTATACTGGTTTCAAAGCATAGAATCGTTTGAAATTAACAGTTCTCGTCAAGACTATAACGCAAATCTTTAAAGTGATACAAAGAAATAATTTACGTAATAGTTTTGACCAGAACTGTTAATTTCAAACGATTTTATGCCCCCAAACGAGAAAACTTTCACTAAGCAGATGCCAAACGTCTTAGTTCGTTTTATAAAAGCGACTTATGTTACAGTTTATACAAAAACAAATTATTTGTGTTGTTGTTGTGTCAAAATAATTTATTTCTAATGATTCAATGGAGCGAAACGGGTAAACTTTTATAGGACAGATGCAAAATACCATATTACCACATAAATCATTATTTTAAAGCAAAGTATTAGCTTTTGCACATGTTCAATTAAAGTTTGCTTACTTCGAAGTATGTAATCGTCCGAAATATTTTTTTTTGTCAAAACTATAACGTAATTTGTTCTTTTGAGCTTGAATATAGAGTTTTCATTACGTTTTATAGTAGTTTACTCTACTCTAAGCATAGAATCAAACAGAGTAATCCGCTTTTGTTAAAACTGATACATAATTTGCTCTTATTTTCGAGAATAAGACGTTTTCAATATGCTTGATAAAATTTTTCTTGTTTATAGCAAGGAATCGTTTAAAATAAGCTGTATTTGCCTAAACTGATACGTAATTAGATATTTATGTATGGATACGAAGTTTTCAGTTTCTTTGACGTGAAA
>NC_087396.1:1515000-1537500 GCF_031307605.1 Tribolium castaneum | reverse complement strand
TTCAAAATTAAAGCTGATAACATTTCCTACAAAATAGTTATTTGCATTTTTCTTGTAGGACCAACCATAAGCGAGTTATAAAGTTGGATATAAATAATATTTAACAAAAACTTGCTTAAAAATAAAATGTTTGAAATACTGAAATTAAACTAAATTAATTGTGTTTAACACTTTAGTAGAGAAAAAAGAAAAAGACATAACAGTCACTAAAGGTTTCAGAGTTGTCTTTAGTTGTCATATTAATAACAATAACATTAATAATAATAATACTAATAGTACTAAATTTGCTTAAATGCAAACGCTTAATTAAGGTAACAGTGTTTTGGTTTCTTGCTTATATCTCGAAAACAGTTACTCCTATCAATTTTTATTTTTTTACTAAAATTCAAGCTGATAAAATTTCCTACAAAATAGTTATTTGCATTTTTCATGTAGGACTAACCATAAGCGAGATATATGATTGAAAATAATTAATATTTAAAAAAAAAGTGCTTTAACAGAAAATGTCTTGTGATTTAAAATACACTTAATTTATTGGGTCCAATACTTTATTAGAAGAAAAAGGAAGTGACATAAAAGTCACTGAAGTCTTCAGAGTCGTTTTTAAATGCTGCAGTTTCGTCTTCGTCTCAAACATTGAAAACCGAATTACATTTTTGTTCAGTAACAGTCACAGTTTTCTTATTGGTTTTTTGCTTATATCTCGAAAACAGTTACTCCTATCAATTTTTATCTTTTTTTCATAATTAAAGCTGATAAAATTTCCTACAAAATAGTTATTTGCATTTTTCTTGTAGGACCAACCATAAGCGAGTTATAGAGTTGGATATAAATAATATTTAACAAAAATTTGCTTTAAAATAAAATGTTTGAAAAACTGAAATTAAACTAATTTAATTGTGTCTAACACTTTAGTAGAGGAAAAAGAAGAAGACATAAAAGTCACTAAAGGTTTCAAAGTTGTCTTTAATCGTAATATTAATAACAATAACATTAATAATAATAATACTAATAGTACTAAATTTGCTTATATGCAAACGCTTAATTAAGGTAACAGTGTTTTGGTTTCTTGCTTATATCTCGAAAACAGTTACTCCTATCAATTTTTATCTTTTTACTAAAATTAAAGCTGATAAAATTTCCTACAAAATAGTTAATTGCATTTTTAATGTAGGACTAACCATAAGCGAGATATAAGTTTGAAAATAATTAAAATTTAAAAAAAAGTGCTTCAACAGAAAATGTCTTGTGATTTAAAATACACTTAATTTATTGGGTCCAATACTTTATTAGAAGAAAAAAGAGGTGACAGAAAGGTCACTGAAGTCTTTAGAGTCGTTTGTAAATGCTGCATTTTCGTCTTCGTCTCAAACATTGAAAACTGAATTACATTTTTGTTCAGTAACTGTTACAGTTTTCTTATTGGTTTTTTGCTTATATCTCGAAAACAGTTACTCCTATCAATTTTTATCTTTCTTTTAAAATTAAAGCTGATAAAGCTTCCTACAAAATAGTTGTTTGCATTTTTCTTGTAGGACCAACCATAAGCGAGTTATAGAGTTGGATAAAAATAATATTTAACAAAAATTTGCTTTAAATAAAATGTTTGAAAAACCGAAATTAAACTAAATTAATTGAGTCTAACACTTTAGTTGAGAAAAAAGAAAAAGACATAAAAGTCACCAAAGTCTTCAGAATCGTTTTTAGTCGTCATATTAATAACAATAACATTAATAATAATAATACTAATAGTACTAAATCTGCTTATATGCAAGCGCTTTATTAAGGTAACAGTTTTTTGGTTTCTTGCTTATATCTCGAAAACAGTTACTCCTATCAATTTTTATCTTTTTTTCAAAATTAAAGCTGATAAAATTTCCTACAAAATAGTTATTTGCATTTTTCTTGTAGGACCAACCATAAGCGAGCTATAGAGTTGGATATAAATAATATTTAACAAAAATTTGCTTTAAAATAAAATGTTTGAAAAACTGAAATTAAACTAATTTAATTGTGTCTAACACTTTAGTAGAGGAAAAAGAAGAAGACATAAAAATCACTAAAGGTTTCAAAGTTGTCTTTAATCGTCATATTAATAACAATAACATTAATAATAATAATACTAATAGTACTAAATTTGCTTATATGCAAACGCTTAATTAAGGTAACAGTGTTTTGGTTTCTTGCTCATATCTCGAAAACAGTTACTCCTATCAATTTTTATCTTTTTACTAAAATTCAAGCTGATAAAATTTCCTACAAAATAATTATTTGCATTTTTTATGTAGGACTAACCATAAGCGAGATATAAGATTGAAAATAATTAATATTTAAAAAAGAAGTGCTTTAACAGAAAATGTCTTGTGATTTAAAATACACTTAATTTATTAAGTCCAATACTTTATTAGAAAAAAAGGAGGTGACATATAAGTCACTGAAGTCTTCAGAGTCGATTTTAAATGCTGCATTTTCGTCTTCGTCTCAAACATTGAAAACTGAATTATATTTTTGTTCTGAAACGGTAACAGTTTTTACTTTGGTTTTTTGCTTATATCTCGAAAACAGTTACTCCTATCAATTTTTATCTTTCTTTCAAAATTAAAGCTGATAACATTTCCTACAAAATAGTTATTTGCATTTTTCTTGTAGGACCAACCATAAGCGAGTTATAAAGTTGGATATAAATAATATTTAACAAAAACTTGCTTAAAAATAAAATGTTTGAAATACTGAAATTAAACTAAATTAATTGTGTCTAACACTTTAGTAGAGAAAAAAGAAAAAGACATAAAAGTCACCAAAGTCTTCAAAATCGTTTTTAGTCGTCATATTAATAACAATAACATTAATAATAATAATACTAATAGTACTAAATCTGCTTATATGCAAGCGCTTTATTAAGGTAACAGTTTTTTGGTTTCTTGCTTATATCTCGAAAACAGTTACTCCTATGAATTTTTGTCTTTTTTTCAAAATTAAAGCTGATAAAATTTCCTACAAAATAGTTATTTGCATTTTTCTTGTAGGACCAACCATAAACGAGTTATAGAGTTGGATATAAATAATATTTAACAAAAATTTGCTTTAAAATAAAATGTTTGATAAACTGAAATTAAACTAATTTAATTGTGTCTAACACTTTAGTAGAGGAAAAAGGAAAAGACATAAAAGTCACTAAAGGTTTCAGAGTTGTCTTTAGTTGTCATATTAATAACAATAACATTAATAATAATAATACTAATAGTACTAAATTTGCTTATATGCAAACGCTTAATTAAGGTAACAGTGTTTTGGTTTCTTGCTTATATCTCGAAAACAGTTACTCCTATCAATTTTTATCTTTTTACCAAAATTCAAGCTGATAAAATTTCCTACAAAATAGTTATTTGCATTTTTCTTGTAGGACCAACCATAAGCGAGTTATAGAGTTGGATATAAATAATATTTAACAAAAATTTGCTTTAAAATAAAATGTTTGAAAAACTGAAATTAAACTAATTTAATTGTGTCTAACACTTTAGTAGAGGAAAAAGAAGAAGACATAAAAGTCACTAAAGGTTTCAAAGTTGTCTTTAATCGTCATATTAATAACAATAACATTAATAATAATAATACTAATAGTACTAAATTTGCTTATATGCAAACGCTTAATTAAGGTAACAGTGTTTTGGTTTCTTGCTCATATCTCGAAAACAGTTACTCCTATCAATTTTTATTTTTTAACTAAAATTTAAGCTGATAAAATTTCCTACAAAATAGTTATTTGCATTTTTTATGTAGGACTAACCATAAGCGAGATATAAGATTGAAAATAATTAATATTTAAAAAAGAAGTGCTTTAACAGAAAATGTCTTGTGATTTAAAATACACTTAATTTATTAGGTCCAATACTTTATTAAAAAAAAAGGGGGTGACATATAAGTCACTGAAGTCTTCAGAGTCGATTTTAAATGCTGCATTTTCGTCTTCGTCTCAAACATTGAAAACTGAATTACATTTTTGTTCTGAAACGGTAACAGTTTTTACTTTGGTTTTTTGCTTATATCTCGAAAACAGTTACTCCTATCAATTTTTATCTTTTTTTCAAAATTAAAACTGATAACATTTCCTACAAAATAGTTATTTGCATTTTTCTTGTAGGACCAACCATAAGCGAGTTATAAAGTTGGATATAAATAATATTTAACAAAAACTTGCTTAAAAATAAAATGTTTGAAATACTGAAATTAAACTAAATTAATTGTGTCTAACACTTTAGTAGAGAAAAAAGAAAAAGACATAAAAGTCACCAAAGTCTTCAGAATTGTTTTTAGTCGTCATATTAATAACAATAACATTAATAATAATAATACTAATAGTACTAAATCTGCTTATATGCAAGCGCTTTATTAAGGTAACAGTTTTTTGGTTTCTTGCTTATATCTCGAAAACAGTTACTCCTATGAATTTTTGTCTTTCTTTCTTAATTAAAGCTGATAAAATATTCTACAAAATAGTTATTTGCATTTTTCTTGTAGGACCAACCATAAGCGAGTTATAGAGTTGGATATAAATAATATTTAACAAAAATTTGCTTTAAAATAAAGTGTTTGAAAAACTGAAATTAAACTAATTTTACTGTTTCTAACACTTTAGTAGAGAAAAAACGAAAAGACATAAAAGTCACTAAAGGTTTCAGAGTTGTCTTTAGTTGTCATATTAATAACAATAACATTAATAGTAATAATACTAATAGTTCTAAATTTGCTTATATGCAAACGCTTAATTAAGGTAACAGTGTTTTGGTTTCTTGCTTATATCTCGAAAACAGTTACTCCTATCAATTTTTATCTTTTTACTAAAATTTAAGCTGATAAAATTTCCTACAAAATAGTTATTTGCATTTTTCATGTAGGACTAACCATAAGCGAGATATATGATTGAAAATAATTAATATTTAAAAAAAAGTGCTTTAACAGAAAATGTCTTGTGATTTAAAATACACTTAATTTATTGGGTCCAATACTTTATTAGAAGAAAAAGGAAGTGACATAAAAGTCACTGAAGTCTTCAGAGTCGTTTTTAAATGCTGCAGTTTCGTCTTCGTCTCAAACATTGAAAAGCGAATTACATTTTTGTTCAGTAACAGTCACAGTTTTCTTATTGGTTTTTTGCTTATATCTCGAAAACAGTTACTCCTATCAATTTTTATCTTTCTTTCAAAATTAAAGCTGATAAAATTTCCTACAAAATAGTTATTTGCATTTTTCTTGTACGACCAACCATAAGCGAGTTATAGAGTTGGATATAAATAATATTTAACAAAAACTTGCTTAAAAATAAAATGTTTGAAATACTGAAATTAAACTAAATTAATTGTGTCTAACACTTTAGTTGAGAAAAAAGAAAAAGACATAAAATTCACCAAAGTCTTCAGAATCGTTTTTAGTCGTCATATTAATAACAATAACATTAATAATAATAATACTAATAGTACTAAATCTGCTTCTATGCAAGCGCTTTATTAAGGTAACAGTTTTTTGGTTTCTTGCTTATATCTCGAAAACAGTTACTCCTATGAATTTTTGTCTTTCTTTCAAAATTAAAGCTGATAAAATATTCTACAAAATAGTTATTTGCATTTTTCTTGTAGGACCAACCATCAGCGAGTTATAAAGTTGGATATAAATAACATTTAACAAAAACTTGCTTAAAAATTAAATGTTTGAAATACTGAAATTAAACTAAATTAATTGTGTCTAACACTTTAGTAGAGAAAAAAGAAAAAGACATAAAAGTTACCAAAGTCTTCAGAATCGTTTTTAGTCGTCATATTAATAACAACAACATTAATAATAATAATACTAATAGTACTAAATCTGCTTATATGCAAGCGCTTTATTAAGGTAACAGTTTTTTGGTTTCTTGCTTATATCTCGAAAACAGTTACTCCTCTAAATTTTTGTCTTTCTTTCAAAATTAATGCTGATAAAATATTCTACAAAATAGTTATTTGCATTTTTCTTGTAGGACCAACCATAAGCGAGTTATAGAGTTGGATATAAATAATATTTAACACTACTAAAGTGTTAGACACAATTAATTTAGTTTAATTTCAGTATTTCAAATATTTAATTTTTAAGCAAGTTTTTGTTAAATATTATTTATATCCAACTTTATAACTCGCTTATGGTTGGTCCTACAAGAAAAATGCAAATAATTATTTTGTAGGAAATTTTATCAGCTTTATTTAAAAAAAAAATAAAAACTGATAGGAGTAATTGTTTTCGAGATATAAGCAAAAAACCAAAGTGAAAACTGTTACCGTTTCAGAACAAAAATGTAATTCAGTTTTCAATGTTTGAGACGAAGACGAAAATGCAGCATTTAAAATCGACTCTGAAGACTTCAGTGACTTATATGTCACCCTCTCTTTCTTCTAATAAAGTATTGGACCTAATAAATTAAGTGTATTTTAAATCACAAGACATTTTCTGTTAAAGCACTTTTTTTTTAAATATTAATTATTTTCAAACTTATATCTCGCTTATGGTTAGTCCTACATGAAAAATGCAAATAACTATTTTGTAGGAAATTTTATCAGCTTGAATTTTAGTAAAAAAATAAAAATTGATAGGAGTAACTGTTTTCGAGATATAAGCAAGAAACCAAAACACTGTTACCTTAATTAAGCGTTTGCATATAAGCAAATTTAGTACTATTAGTATTATTATTATTAATGTTATTGTTATTAATATGACAACTAAAGACAACTCTGAAACCTTTAGTGACTTTTATGTCTTTTCCTTTTTCCTCTACTAAAGTGTTAGACACAGTTAAATTAGTTTAATTTCAGTTTTTCAAACATTTTATTTTAAAGCAAATTTTTGTTATATATTATTTATATCCAACTCTATAACTCGCTTATGGTTGGTCCTACAAGAAAAATGTAAATAACTATTTTGTAGAATATTTTATCAGCTTTAATTTTGAAAGAAAGACAAAAATTCATAGGAGTAACTGTTTTCGAGATATAAGCAAGAAACCAAAAAACTGTTACCTTAATAAAGCGCTTGCATATAAGCAGATTTAGTACTGTTAGTATTATTATTATTAATGTTATTGTTATTAATATGACGACTAAAAACGATTCTGAAGACTTTGGTGACTTTTATGTCTTTTTCTTTTTTCTCTACTAAAGTGTTAGACACAATTAATTTAGTTTAATTTCAGTATTTCAAACATTTTATTTTTAAGCAAGTTTTTGTTAAATATTATTTATATCCAACTTTATAACTCGCTTATGGTTGGTCCTACAAGAAAAATGCAAATAACTATTTTGTAGGAAATGTTATCAGCTTTAAATTTGAAAAAAAGATAAAAATTGATAGGAGTAACTGTTTTCGAGATATGAGCAAGAAACCAAAACACTGTTACCTTAATTAAGCGTTTGCATATAAGCAAATTTAGTACTATTAGTATTATTATTATTAATGTTATTGTTATTAATATGACGATTAAAGACAACTTTGAAACCTTTAGTGACTTTTATGTCTTCTTCTGTTTCCTCTACTAAAGTGTTAGACACTATTAAATTAGTTTAATTTCAGTTTTTCAAACATTTTATTTTAAAGCAAATTTTTGTTAAATATTATTTATATCCAACTCTATAACTCGCTTATGGTTGATCCTACAAGAAAAATGCAAATATCTATTTTGTAGGAAATTTTATCAGCTTTAATTTTGACAGAAAGATAAAAATTGATAGGAGTAACTGTTTTCGAGATATAAGCAAAAAAAAAATGTAAAAACTGTTACCGTTTCAGAACAAAAATGTAATTCAGTTTTCAATGTTTGAGACGAAGACGAAAATGCAGCATTTAAAATCGACTCTGAAGACTTCAGTGACTTATATGTCACCCCCTTTTTTTCTAATAAAGTATTGGACCTAATAAATTAAGTGTATTTTAAATCACAAGACATTTTCTGTTAAAGCACTCCTTTTTTAAATATTAATTATTTTCAATCTTATATTTCGCTTATGGTTAGTCCTACATAAAAAATGCAAATAATTATTTTGTAGGAAATTTTATCAGCTTGAATTTTAGTAAAAAGATAAAAGTTGATAGGAGTAACTGTTTTCGAGATATGAGCAAGAAACCAAAACACTGTTACCTTAATTAAGCGTTTGCATATTAGCAAATTTAGTACTATTAGTATTATTATTATTAATGTTATTGTTATTAATATGACGATTAAAGACAACTTTGAAACCTTTAGTGACTTTTATGTCTTCTTCTTTTTCCTCTACTAAAGTGTTAGACACAATTAAATTAGTTTAATTTCAGTTTTTCAAACATTTTATTTTAAAGCAAATTTTTGTTAAATATTATTTATATCCAACTCTATAACTCGCTTATGGTTGATCCTACAAGAAAAATGCAAATATCTATTTTGTAGGAAATTTTATCAGCTTTAATTTTGACAGAAAGATAAAAATTGATAGGAGTAACTGTTTTCGAGATATAAGCAAAAAACCAATGTAAAAACTGTTACCGTTTCAGAACAAAAATGTAATTCAGTTTTCAATGTTTGAGACGAAGACGAAAATGCAGCATTTAAAATTGACTCTGAAGACTTCAGTGACTTATATGTCACCCCCTTTTTTTCTAATAAAGTATTGGACCTAATAAATTAAGTGTATTTTAAATCACAAGACATTTTCTGTTAAAGCACTTCTTTTTTAAATATTAATTATTTTCAATCTTATATCTCGCTTATGGTTAGTCCTACATAAAAAATGCAAATAATTATTTTGTAGGAAATTTTATCAGCTTGAATTTTAGTAAAAAGATAAAAGTTGATAGGAGTAACTGTTTTCGAGATATGAGCAAGAAACCAAAACACTGTTACCTTAATTAAGCGTTTGCATATTAGCAAATTTAGTACTATTAGTATTATTATTATTAATGTTATTGTTATTAATATTACGATTAAAGACAACTTTGAAACCTTTAGTGACTTTTATGTCTTCTTCTTTTTCCTCTACTAAAGTGTTAGACACAATTAAATTAGTTTAATTTCAGTTTTTCAAACATTTTATTTTAAAGCAAATTTTTGTTAAATATTATTTATATCCAACTCTATAACTCGCTTATGGTTGGTCCTACAAGAAAAATGCAAATAACTATTTTGTAGGAAATTTTATCAGCTTTAATTTTGAAAAAAAGATAAAAATTGATAGGAGTAACTGTTTTCGAGATATAAGCAAAAAACCAATAAGAAAACTGTGACTGTTACTGAACAAAAATGTAATTCGGTTTTCAATGTTTGAGACGAAGACGAAACTGCAGCATTTAAAAACGACTCTGAAAACTTCAGTGACTTTTATGTCACTTCCTTTTTCTTCTAATAAAGTATTGGACTCAATAAATTAAGTGTATTTTAAATCACAAGACATTTTCTGTTAAAGCACTTTTTTTTTAAATATTAATTATTTTCAATCATATATCTCGCTTATGGTTAGTCCTACATGAAAAATGCAAATAACTATTTTGTAGGAAATTTTATCAGCTTGAATTTTAGTAAAAAGATAAAAATTGATAGAAGTAACTGTTTTCGAGATATAAGCAAGAAACCAAAACACTGTTTCCTTAATTAAGCGTTTGCATATAAGCAAATTTAGTACTATTAGTATTATTATTATTAATGTTATTGTTATTAATATGACAACTAAAGACAACTCTGAAACCTTTAGTGACTTTTATGTCTTTTCCTTTTTTCTCTACTAAAGTGTTAGACACAGTTAAATTAGTTTAATTTCAGTTTTTCAAACATTTTATTTTAAAGCAAATTTTTGTTAAATATTATTTATATCCAACTCTATAACTCGCTTATGGTTGGTCCTACAAGAAAAATGCAAATAACTATTTTGTAGAATATTTTATCAGCTTTAATTTTGAAAGAAAGACAAAAATTCATAGGAGTAACTGTTATCGAGATATAAGCAAGAAACCAAAAAACTGTTACCTTAATAAAGCGCTTGCATATAAGCAGATTTAGTACTATTAGTATTATTATTATTAATGTTATTGTTATTAATATGACGACTAAAAACGATTCTGAAGACTTTGGTGACTTTTATGTCTTTTTCTTTTTTCTCTACTAAAGTGTTAGACACAATTAATTTAGTTTAATTTCAGTATTTCAAACATTTTATTTTTAAGCAAGTTTTTGTTAAATATTATTTATATCCAACTTTATAACTCGCTTATGGTTGGTCCTACAAGAAAAATGCAAATAACTATTTTGTAGGAAATGTTATCAGCTTTAATTTTGAAAGAAAGATAAAAATTGATAGGAGTAACTGTTTTCGAGATATAAGCAAAAAACCAAAGTAAAAACTGTTACCGTTTCAGAACAAAAATGTAATTCAGTTTTCAATGTTTGAAACGAAGACGAAAATGCAGCATTTATAATCGACTCTGAAGACTTCAGTGACTTATATGTCACCCCCTTTTTTTTTAATAAAGTATTGGACCTAATAAATTAAGTGTATTTTAAATCACAAGACATTTTCTGTTAAAGCACTTCTTTTTTAAATATTAATTATTTTCAATCTTATATCTCGCTTATGGTTAGTCCTACACAAAAAATGCAAATAACTATTTTGTAGGAAATTTTATCAGCTTGAATTTTAGTAAAAAGATAAAAATTGATAGGAGTAACTGTTTTCGAGATATGAGCAAGAAACCAAAACACTGTTACCTTAATTAAGCGTTTGCATATAAGCAAATTTAGTACTATTAGTATTATTATTATTAATGTTATTGTTATTAATATGACGATTAAAGACAACTTTGAAACCTTTAGTGACTTTTATGTCTTCTTCTTTTTCCTCTACTAAAGTGTTAGACACAATTAAATTAGTTTAATTTCAGTTTTTCAAACATTTTATTTTAAAGCAAATTTTTGTTAAATATTATTTATATCCAACTCTATAACTCGCTTATGGTTGGTCCTACAAGAAAAATGCAAATAACTATTTTGTAGGAAATTTTATCAGCTTTAATTTTGAAAGAAAAATAAAAATTGATAGGAGTAACTGTTTTCGAGATATAAGCAAAAAACCAATACGAAAACTGTGACTGTTACTGAACAAAAATGTAATTCGGTTTTCAATGTTTGAGACGAAGACGAAACTGCAGCATTTAAAAACGACTCTGAAGACTTCAGTGACTTTTATGTCACTTCCTTTTTCTTCTAATAAAGTATTGGACCCAATAAATTAAGTGTATTTTAAATCACAAGACATTTTCTGTTAAAGCACTTTTTTTTAAATATTAATTATTTTCAATCATATATCTCGCTTATGGTTAGTCCTACATGAAAAATGCAAATAACTATTTTGTAGGAAATTTTATCAGCTTGAATTTTAGTAAAAAGATAAAAATTGATAGGAGTAACTGTTTTCGAGATATAAGCCAGAAACCAAAACACTGTTACCTTAATTAAGCGTTTGCATATAAGCAAATTTAGTAATATTAGTATTATTATTATTAATGTTATTGTTATTAATATGACAACTAAAGACAACTCTGAAACCTTTAGTGACTTTTATGTCTTTTCCTTTTTTCTCTACTAAAGTGTTAGACACAGTTAAATTAGTTTAATTTCAGTTTTTCAAACATTTTATTTTAAAGCAAATTTCTGTTGAATATTATTTATATCCAACTCTATAACTCGCTTATGGTTGGTCCTACAAGAAAAATGCAAATAACTATTTTGTAGAATATTTTATCAGCTTTAATTTTGAAAGAAAGACAAAAATTCATAGGAGTAACTGTTTTCAAGATATAAGCAAGAAACCAAAAAACTGTTACCTTAATAAAGCGCTTGCATATAAGCAGATTTAGTACTATTAGTATTATTATTATTAATGTTATTGTTAATAATATGACGACTAAAAACAATTCTGAAGACTTTGGTGACTTTTATGTCTTTTTCTTTTTTCTCTACTAAAGTGTTAGACACAATTAATTTAGTTTAATTTCAGTATTTCAAACATTTTATTTTTAAGCAAGTTTTTGTTAAATATTATTTATATCCAACTTTATAACTCGCTTATGGTTGGTCCTACAAGAAAAATGCAAATAACTATTTTGTAGGAAATGTTATCAGCTTTAATTTTGAAAGAAAGATAAAAATTGATAGGAGTAACTGTTTTCGAGATATAAGCAAAAAACCAAAGTAAAAACTGTTACCGTTTCAGAACAAAAATGTAATTCAGTTTTCAATGTTTGAAACGAAGACGAAAATGCAGCATTTAAAATCGACTCTGAAGACTTCAGTGACTTATATGTCACCCCCTTTTTTTTTAATAAAGTATTGGACCTAATAAATTAAGTGTATTTTAAATCACAAGACATTTTCTGTTAAAGCACTTCTTTTTTAAATATTAATTATTTTCAATCTTATATCTCGCTTATGGTTAGTCCTACACAAAAAATGCAAATAACTATTTTGTAGGAAATTTTATCAGCTTGAATTTTAGTAAAAAGATAAAAATTGATAGGAGTAACTGTTTTCGAGATATGAGCAAGAAACCAAAACACTGTTACCTTAATTAAGCGTTTGCATAAAAGCAAATTTAGTACTATTAGTATTATTATTATTAATGTTATTGTTATTAATATGACGATTAAAGACAACTTTGAAACCTTTAGTGACTTTTATGTCTTCTTCTTTTTCTTCTACTAAAGTGTTGGACACAATTAAATTAGTTTAATTTCAGTTTTTCAAACATTTTATTTTAAAGCAAATTTTTGTTAAATATTATTTATATCCAACTCTATAACTCGCTTATGGTTGGTCCTACAAGAAAAATGCAAATAACTATTTTGTAGGAAATTTTATCAGCTTTAATTTTGAAAGAAAGATAAAAATTGATAGGAGTAACTGTTTTCGAGATATAAGCAAAAAACCAATAAGAAAACTGTGACTGTTACTGAACAAAAATGTAATTCGGTTTTCAATGTTTGAGACGAAGACGAAACTGCAGCATTTAAAAACGACTCTGAAGACTTCAGTGACTTTTATGTCACTTCCTTTTTCTTCTAATAAAGTATTGGACCCAATAAATTAAGTGTATTTTAAATCACAAGACATTTTCTGTTAAAGCACTTTTTTTTTAAATATTAATTATTTTCAATCATATATCTCGCTTATGGTTAGTCCTACATGAAAAATGCAAATAACTATTTTGTAGGAAATTTTATCAGCTTGAATTTTAGTAAAAAAGTAAAAATTGATAGGAGTAACTGTTTTCGAGATATAAGCCAGAAACCAAAACACTGTTACCTTAATTAAGCGTTTGCATATAAGCAAATTTAGTAATATTAGTATTATTATTATTAATGTTATTGTTATTAATATGACAACTAAAGACAACTCTGAAACCTTTAGTGACTTTTATGTCTTTTCCTTTTTTCTCTACTAAAGTGTTAGACACAGTTAAATTAGTTTAATTTCAGTTTTTCAAACATTTTATTTTAAAGCAAATTTCTGTTGAATATTATTTATATCCAACTCTATAACTCGCTTATGGTTGGTCCTACAAGAAAAATGCAAATAACTATTTTGTAGAATATTTTATCAGCTTTAATTTTGAAAGAAAGACAAAAATTCATAGGAGTAACTGTTTTCAAGATATAAGCAAGAAACCAAAAAACTGTTACCTTAATAAAGCGCTTGCATATAAGCAGATTTAGTACTATTAGTATTATTATTATTAATGTTATTGTTATTAATATGACGACTAAAAACGATTCTGAAGACTTTGGTGACTTTTATGTCTTTTTCTTTTTTCTCTACTAAAGTGTTAGACACAATTAATTTAGTTTAATTTCAGTATTTCAAACATTTTATTTTTAAGCAAGTTTTTGTTAAATATTATTTATATCCAACTTTATAACTCGCTTATGGTTGGTCCTACAAGAAAAATGCAAATAACTATTTTGTAGGAAATGTTATCAGCTTTAATTTTGAAAGAATGATAAAAATTGATAGGAGTAACTGTTTTCGAGATATAAGCAAAAAACCAAAGTAAAAACTGTTACCGTTTCAGAACAAAAATGTAATTCAGTT
This sequence comes from Tribolium castaneum, assembly GCF_031307605.1. Lineage (NCBI taxonomy): Eukaryota > Metazoa > Arthropoda > Insecta > Coleoptera > Tenebrionidae > Tribolium > Tribolium castaneum. The sequence goes on along the minus strand of NC_087396.1, from coordinate 1,523,375 downwards.
TTCAATGTTTGAGACGAAGACGAAAATGCAGCATTTAATATCGACTCTGAAGACTTCAGTGACTTATATGTCACCCCCTTTTTTTTTAATAAAGTATTGGACCTAATAAATTAAGTGTATTTTAAATCACAAGACATTTTCTGTTAAAGCACTTCTTTTTTAAATATTAATTATTTTCAATCTTATATCTCGCTTATGGTTAGTCCTACATAAAAAATGCAAATAACTATTTTGTAGGAAATTTTATCAGCTTGAATTTTAGTAAAAAGATAAAAATTGATAGGAGTAACTGTTTTCGAGATATGAGCAAGAAACCAAAACACTGTTACCTTAATTAAGCGTTTGCATATAAGCAAATTTAGTACTATTAGTATTATTATTATTAATGTTAATGATATTAATATGACGATTAAAGACAACTTTGAAACCTTTAGTGACTTTTATGTCTTCTTCTTTTTCCTCTACTAAAGTGTTAGACACAATTAAATTAGTTTAATTTCAGTTTTTCAAACATTTTATTTTAAAGCAAATTTTTGTTAAATATTATTTATATCCAACTCTATAACTCGCTTATGGTTGGTCCTACAAGAAAAATGCAAATAACTATTTTGTAGGAAATTTTATCAGCTTTAATTTTGACAGAAAGATAAAAATTGATAGGAGTAACTGTTTTCGAGATATAAGCAAAAAACCAAAGTAAAAACTGTTACCGTTTCAGAACAAAAATGTAATTTAGTTTTCAATGTTTGAGACGAAGACGAAAATGCAGTATTTAAAATCGACTCTGAAGACTTCAGTGACTTATATGTCACCCCCTTTTTTTTTAATAAAGTATTGGACCTAATAAATTAAGTGTATTTTAAATCACAAGACATTTTCTGTTAAAGCACTTCTTTTTTAAATATTAATTATTTTCAATCTTATATCTCGCTTATGGTTAGTCCTACACAAAAAATGCAAATAACTATTTTGTAGGAAATTTTACCAGCTTGAATTTTAGTAAAAAGATAAAAATTGATAGGAGTAACTGTTTTCGAGATATGAGCAAGAAACCAAAACACTGTTACCTTAATTAAGCGTTTGCATATAAGCAAATTTAGTACTATTAGTATTATTATTATTAATGTTATTGTTATTAATATGACAATTAAAGACAACTTTGAAACCTTTAGTGACTTTTATGTCTTCTTCTTTTTCCTCTACTAAAGTGTTAGACACAATTAAATTAGTTTAATTTCAGTTTTTCAAACATTTTATTTTAAAGCAAATTTTTGTTAAATATTATTTATATCCAACTCTATAACTCGCTTATGGTTGGTCCTACAAGAAAAATGCAAATAACTATTTTGTAGGAAATTTTATCAGCTTTAATTTTGAAAGAAAGATAAAAATTGATAGGAGTAACTGTTTTCGAGATATAAGCAAAAAACCAATAAGAAAACTGTGACTGTTACTGAACAAAAATGTAATTCGGTTTTCAATGTTTGAGACGAAGACGAAACTGCAGCATTTAAAAACGACTTTGAAGACTTCAGTGACTTTTATGTCACTTCCTTTTTCTTCTAATAAAGTATTGGACCCAATAAATTAAGTGTATTTTAAATCACAAGACATTTTCTGTTAAAGCACTTTTTTTTTAAATATTAATTATTTTCAATCATATATCTCGCTTATGGTTAGTCCTACATGAAAAATGCAAATAACTATTTTGTAGGAAATTTTATCAGCTTGAATTTTAGTAAAAAGATAAAAATTGATAGGAGTAACTGTTTTCGAGACATAAGCAAGAAACCAAAACACTGTTACCTTAATTAAGCGTTTGCATATAAGCAAATTTAGTACTATTAGTATTATTATTATTAATGTTATTGTTATTAATATGACAACTAAAGACAACTCTGAAACCTTTAGTGACTTTTATGTCTTTTTCTTTTTCCTCTACTAAAGTGTTAGACTCAATTAATTTAGTTTAATTTCGGTTTTTCAAACATTTTATTTTAAAGCAAATTTTTGTTAAATATTATTTATATCCAACTCTATAACTCGCTTATGGTTGGTCCTACAAAAAAATGCAAATAACTATTTTGTAGGAAATTTTATTAGCTTTAATTTTGAAAAAAAGATAAAAATTGATAGGAGTAACTGTTTTCGAGATATAAGCAAGAAACCAAAAAAATGTTACGTTAATTAAGCGTTTGCATATAAGCAAATTTAGTACTATTAGTATTATTATTATTAATGTTATTGTTATTAATATGACGACTAAAGACGACTCTGAAACATTTAGTGACTTTTATGTCTTCTTCTTTTTCCTCTACTAAAGTGTTAGACACAATTAATTTAGTTTAATTCCGGTTTTTCAAGCATTTTATTTTAAAGCAAATTTTTGTTAAATATTATTTATATCCAACTCTATAACTCGTTTATGCTTGGTCCTACAAAAAAAATGTAAATAACTATTTTGTTGGAAATTTTATCAGCTTTAATTTTGAAAGAAAGATAAAATTTGATAGAAGTAACTGTTTTCGAGATATAAGCAAAAAACCAATAAGAAAACTGTAACTGTTACTGAACAAAAATGTAATTCAGTTTTCAATGTTTGAGACGAAGTCAAAAATGCACCATTTAAAAACGACTCTGAAGACTTCAGTGACTTTTATGTCACCTCCTTTTTCTTCTAATAAAGTATTGGACCCAACAAATTAAGTGTATTTTAAATCACAAGACATTTTCTGTAAAAACACTTTTTTTTAATTAATAATTATTTTCAAACTTATATCTCGCTTATGGTTAGTTCTACATGAAAAATGCAAATAACTATTTTGTAGGAAATTTTATCACCTTTAATTTTGGTGAAAAAGTAAAAATTGATAGGAGTAACTGTTTTCGAGATATAGGCAAAAAACAAAAAAACTGTTACCTTAATTAAGCGCTTGCATATAAGCAAATTTAGTACTATTAGTATTGTTATTATAAATGTTATTGTTATTAATATGACGACTAAAGACAACTTTAAGACTTTAGTGACTTTTATGTCTCCTCCTTTTTCCTCTACTAAAGTGTTAGACACAATTAATTTAGTTTAATTTCGGTTTTTCAAACATTTTATTTTAAAGCAAATTTTTGTTAAATATTAAAAACTATAAAATGGCTTAGATTGCCTAAAAACACAGATCACACATGATCTTTTGCATAAAAATGAGAAAACGCTCATGTAACACACAAAATAAGCTCCATTTTTCCTTTTTAAAAGTATTATTATTATTATTACTTTTGTTACTATTACTATTATTATTATTATTATTATTATTATTATTATTATTATTATTATTATTATTATTATTGTTATTATTATTATTATTATTATTATTATTATTATTATTATTATTATTATTATTATTATTATTATTATTAACTTATATTAAACAGACAGAAAACGTCGTATTCTGACACAACTTAAAACACAGATCACACATGATCTGTTGCATAGAAATGAGAAAACGCTCATATAACACAAAATAAGCTTCATTTTGGCTTAGAAAACTAAGCTTACTTTTACTACTACTATTATTTTTATTTTTATTATTATTATTATTATTACTATTATTTTTATTATTATTATTACTATTATTATTATTATTATTATTATTATTATTATTAGTATTATTATTATTATTATTATTAATATTATTATTATTAAAGACCGATTATAACTTTTGTATAGTAAATGTTTTTATACCAGTTTTAAAATGAGTTATTAATTTTAGACAATTTCTTGCCTAAAAACACAGATCACAGATGATCTCTTGCATAGAAATGAGAAAACGCTCAGATAACACAAAATAAGCATCATTTTTGCTTAGAAAAACTAAGCTTTAATTTAGAAAGAAATTTATTATTATAAGTATTATTATCATTATTATTATTATTATTATTATTGTTTCTTTTATTACTATTATTATTATTATTATTATTATTATTATTATTATTATTATTATTATTATTATTATTAACTTTTGTATAGTAAATGTTTTTATACCAGTTTTAAAATGAGTTATTAATTTTATTCAATTTCTTGCCTAAAAACACAGATCACAGATGATCTCTTGCATAGAAATGAGAAAACGCTCATATAACACAAAATAAGCATCATTTTTGCTTAGAAAAACTAAGCTTTAATTTAGAAAGAAATTCATTATTATAAGTATTATTATCATTATTATTATTATTATTATTATTATTATTTCTTTTATTACTATTATTATTATTATTATCATTATTATTATTATTATTATTATTACTATTATTATTATTATTATTATTACTATTATTATTATTATTATTATTATTATTATTATTATTGTTATTATTATTATTATTATTATTAACTTTTGTATAGTAAATGTTTTTATACCAGTTTTAAAATGAGTTATTAATTTTAGACAATTTCTTGCCTAAAAATACAGATCACAGATGATTTCTTGCATAGAAATGAGAAAGCGCTCATATAACACACAAAATAAGCTTCATTTTTGCTTAGAAAACTAAGCTTACTTTTATTTCTATTATTATTTTTATTATTATTATTATTATTATTATTATTATTGTTATTATTATTATTATTATTATTATTATTATTATTGTTATTATTATTATTATTATTAAAAACTTATATTAAACAGACAGAAAACGTCGTATTCTGACACAAAAAAACGAATTACGTTATAGACTTGACGAGAACGGCGTATCTCGGACCCTTATAGGACTCTTATAGGGTCAAAAATTATCAGTTTGGATTAAAACAAATTATTTTTGTTGACTCTCAGTCTGAATTGTTCATCAGTTCAAACAAAAACGGCTTACTTTAGACGATCTTTTGCTTTGAACAAGAAAACTTACATCGAACAGACTAAAAACGTATTAATCTGGCATAAAAGAGCAATTTATGTATCACTTTGGATAAAGGCAGCTAATCCTATTCGTTTCATTGCTTAAAATAGACAAAATTGTTAATAAATCTAACAAAAACGCTGTATTCTAGCACAAAATACTAATTACATTATAGTTTCGACGAGAATAGCTTATTTGGAATGATTCTATGCTTCCAAACGAGTAAATTTTTAATAAACAGATGCCAAACATCATGTTTTGTCCTATAAAGACATTTTATATTGCAGTTTGTATTAAAACAAAATATTTTCGTTGATTCTTTGTTAGAAGCAGCAAACCTAACATTAAAGAATCTGAAAACTTTGTATTCGGACACAAACCACCGAATTTTGTTTCAGTTTAGACAAAAACGGTTGATTTTCGACAATATTTTGCTTTGAACAAGAAAGCTTATATCAAACTGACTAAAAACGTCTTATTTTAGCACAAAACAAAAGATTTGCGTTATAGTCTTAACGAGAGCTGTTAATTTCAAACGGTTCTATGCTTTGAAACGAGTAAACTTTCACTGTACAGAGGAAAAACATCTTATTTCGCCTTTTAAAAACGATTCATGCCACAGTTTGGATAAAAACCAATTATTTTCGTTAATTCATTGTTACAAACATGAAACCTTACATCAAAGTAACTGAAAACCCCTTATTCAGGCACAGAAATTCGAATTACGTTTCAGTCTGAACAAAAACTGCTTACTTTAGACGATCCTTTGTTTTGAATACAAAAACTTACATTAAAAAGATTAAAAACGTCTTATTCTGGCTGAAAACTGCAAATTATATATTACTCTAGATAAAAGCAATTTATCCTGATTACTCCTTTACTTAGAATAGAGTAAACTTGTATAAAACTTAATAAAAACTTTAAATTTCGTCTCAAAGAAATAATTTACGTTATAGTTTTGACCAGCACTGTTTATTTCAAACGATTTTATGATTCGAAACTAATGAACTTTTATGGGGCAGATGCAAAACCACATATTACAATATAAAGCGTTGTTTTAAAGCAAATTATTACCTTTTGCAACAAGAAATTTCACGTCAAAGAAACTGAAAACATCGTATCCATGCACAAATATCGAATTACGTATCAGTTTAGGCAAATACAGCTTATTTTAAACGATTCCTTGCTATAAACAAGAAAAATTTTATCAAACATATTGAAAATGTCTTATTCTCGAAAATAAGAGCAAATTATGTATCAGTTTTAACAAAAGCGGATTACTCTGTTTGATTCTATGCTTAGAGTAGAGTAAACTACTATAAAACGTAATGAAAACTCTATATTCAAGCTCAAAAGAACAAATTACGTTATAGTTTTGACAAAAAAAAATTATTTCGGACGACTACATATTTCGAAGTAAGCAAACTTTAATTGAACAAGTGCAAAAGCTAATACTTTGCTCTAAAATAACGATTTATGTGGTAATATGGTATTTTGCATCTGTCCTATAAAAGTTTACTCGTTTCGCTCCATTGAATCATTCGAAATAAATTATTTTGACACAACAACGAAAATAATTTTTTTGTTTAAACTGTAACATGTCGTTTTTATAAAACGAACTAAGACGTTTGGCATCTGTTTAGTGAAAGTTTTCTCGTTTGGGGGCATAAAATCGTTTGAAATTAACAGTTCTGGTCAAAATTATAACGTAAATTATTTCTTTGAGACGAAATTTAAAGTTTTCATTAAGTTTTATACAAGTTTGCTCTATTCTAAGCAAAGGAGTAATCAGGATAAACTGCTTTTATCCAAAGTAATACATAATTTGCAGTTTTGAGCCAGAATAAGACGTTTTTAATCTTTTTAATGTAAGTTTTCGTGTTCAAAAGAAAGAATCGTCTAAAATAAGCAATTTGTGTCCAGACTGAAACGTAATTTGATTTTCTGGGCCTGAATAAGAGGTTTTCAGTTTCTTTGATGTAAGGTTTCTTGTTTGTAACAATGAATAAACGAAAATCATTGGTTTTAATCCAAACTGTGACATAAATCGTTTTTTAAAGGCGAAATCAGACGTTTTGCCTCTGTTCAGTGAAAGTATACTGATTTCAAAGCATAGAATCGTTTGAAATTAACAGTTCTCGTCAAGACTATAACGCAAATCTTTAAAGTGATACAAAGAAATAATTTACGTAATAGTTTTGACCAGAACTGTTAATTTCAAACGATTTTATGCCCCCAAACGAGAAAACTTTCACTAAGCAGATGCCAAACGTCTTAGTTCGTTTTATAAAAGCGACTTATGTTACAGTTTAAACAAAAACAAATTATTTGTGTTGTTGTTGTGTCAAAATAATTTATTTCTAATGATTCAATGGAGCGAAACGGGTAAACTTTTATAGGACAGATGCAAAATACCATATTACCACATAAATCATTATTTTAAAGCAAAGTATTAGCTTTTGCACATGTTCAATTAAAGTTTGCTTACTTCGAAGTATGTAATCGTCCGAAATATTTTTTTTTGTCAAAACTATAACGTAATTTGTTCTTTTGAGCTTGAATATAGAGTTTTCATTACGTTTTATAGTAGTTTACTCTACTCTAAGCATAGAATCAAACAGAGTAATCCGCTTTTGTTAAAACTGATACATAATTTGCTCTTATTTTCGAGAATAAGACGTTTTCAATATGCTTGATAAAATTTTTCTTGTTTATAGCAAGGAATCGTTTAAAATAAGCTGTATTTGCCTAAACTGATACGTAATTAGATATTTATGTATGGATACGAAGTTTTCAGTTTCTTTGACGTGAAATTTCTTGTTGCAAAAGGTAATACTTTGCTTTAAAACAACGCTTTATATTGTAATATGTGGTTTTGCATCTGCCCCATAAAAGTTCATTAATTTCGAATCATAATTTCGTTTGAAATAAACAGTGCTGGTCAAAACTATAACGTAAATTATTTCTTTGAGACGAAATTTAAAGTTTTCATTAAGTTTTATACAAGTTTACTCTATTCTAAGTAAAGGAGTAATCAGGATAAATTGCTTTTATCTAGAGTAACATATAATTTGCAGTTTTCAGCCAGAATAAGACGTTTTTAATCTTTTTAATGTAAGTTTTCGTGTTCAAAACAAAGGATCGTCTAAAATAAGCAGTTTTTGTCCAGACTGAAACGTAATTCGAATTTCTGTGCCTAAATAAGGGGTTTTCAGTTTCTTTGATGTAAGGTTTCTTGTTTGTAACAATGAATTAACAAAAATAATTGGTTTTTATCCAAACTGTGGCATGAATCAGCTTTAAGACTATAACGCAAATCTTTTGTTTTGTGCTAAAATAAGACGTTTTTAGTCAGTTTGATATAAGCTTTCTTGTTCAAAGCAAAATATTGTCGAAAATCAACCGTTTTTGTCTAAACTGAAACAAAATTCGGTGGTTTGTGTCCGAATACAAAGTTTTCAGATTCTTTAATGTTAGGTTTGCTG
>NC_087396.1:1400000-1512500 GCF_031307605.1 Tribolium castaneum | reverse complement strand
TAATAATAATAATAATAATAATAGTAATAGTAACAAAAGTAATAATAATAATAATACTTTTAAAAAGGAAAAATGGAGCTTATTTTGTGTGTTACATGAGCGTTTTCTCATTTTTATGCAAAAGATCATGTGTGATCTGTGTTTTTAGGCAATCTAAGCCATTTTATAGTTTTTAATATTTAACAAAAATTTGCTTTAAAATAAAATGTTTGAAAAACCGAAATTAAACTAAATTAATTGTGTCTAACACTTTAGTAGAGGAAAAAGGAGGAGACATAAAAGTCACTAAAGTCTTAAAGTTGTCTTTAGTCGTCATATTAATAACAATAACATTTATAATAACAATACTAGTAGTACTAAATTTGCTTATATGCAAGCGCTTAATTAAGGTAACAGTGTTTTGGTTTCTTGCTTATATCTCGAAAACAGTTACTCCTATCAATTTTTATTTTTTTACTAAAATTCAAGCTGATAAAATTTCCTACAAAATAGTTATTTGCATTTTTCATGTAGGACTAACCATAAGCGAGATATATGATTGAAAATAATTAATATTTAAAAAAAAAGTGCTTTAACAGAAAATGTCTTGTGATTTAAAATACACTTAATTTATTGGGTCCAATACTTTATTAGAAGAAAAAGGAAGTGACATAAAAGTCACTGAAGTCTTCAGAGTCGTTTTTAAATGCTGCAGTTTCGTCTTCGTCTCAAACATTGAAATCCGAATTACATTTTTGTTCAGTAACAGTCACAGTTTTCTTATTGGTTTTTTGCTTATATCTCGAAAACAGTTACTCCTATCAATTTTTATCTTTCTTTCAAAATTAAAGCTGATAAAATTTCCTACAAAATAGTTTTTTGCATTTTTCTTGTAGGACCAACCATAAGCGAGTTATAGAGTTGGATATAAATAATATTTAACAAAAATTTGCTTTAAAATAAAATGTTTGAAAAACTGAAATTAAACTAATTTAATTGTGTCTAACACTTTAGTATAGGAAAAAGAAGAAGACATAAAAGTCACTAAAAGTTTCAAAGTTGTCTTTAATCGTCATATTAATAACAATAACATTAATAATAATAATACTAATAGTACTAAATTTGCTTATATGCAAACGCTTAATTAAGGTAACAGTGTTTTGGTTTCTTGCTCATATCTCGAAAACAGTTACTCCTATCAATTTTTATCTTTTTACTAAAATTCAAGCTGATAAAATTTCCTACAAAATAGTTATTTGCATTTTTTGTGTAGGACTAACCATAAGCGAGATATAAGATTGAAAATAATTAATATTTAAAAAAGAAGTGCTTTAACAGAAAATGTCTTGTGATTTAAAATACACTTAATTTATTAGGTCCAATACTTTATTAAAAAAAAAGGGGGTGACATATAAGTCACTGAAGTCTTCAGAGTCGATTTTAAATGCTGCATTTTCGTCTTCGTCTCAAACATTGAAAACTGAATTACATTTTTGTTCTGAAACGGTAACAGTTTTTACTTTGGTTTTTTGCTTATATCTCGAAAACAGTTACTCCTATCAATTTTTATCTTTCTTTCAAAATTAAAGCTGATAACATTTCCTACAAAATAGTTATTTGCATTTTTCTTGTAGGACCAACCATAAGCGAGTTATAAAGTTGGATATAAATAATATTTAACAAAAACTTGCTTAAAAATAAAATGTTTGAAATACTGAAATTAAACTAAATTAATTGTGTCTAACACTTTAGTACAGAAAAAAGAAAAAGACATAAAAGTCACCAAAGTCTTCAGAATCATTTTTAGTCGTCATATTAATAACAATAACATTAATAATAATAATACTAATAGTACTAAATCTGCTTATATGCAAGCGCTTTATTAAGGTAACAGTTTTTTGGTTTCTTGCTTATATCTCGAAAACAGTTACTCCTATGAATTTTTGTCTTTCTTTCAAAATTAAAGCTGATAAAATATTCTACAAAATAGTTATTTGCATTTTTCTTGTAGGACCAACCATAAGCGAGTTATAGAGTTGGATATAAATAATATTTAACAAAAATTTGCTTTAAAATAAAATGTTTGAAAAACTGAAATTAAACTAATTTAACTGTGTCTAACACTTTAGTAGAAAAAAAAGGAAAAGACATAAAAGTCACTAAAGGTTTCAGAGTTGTCTTTAGTTGTCATATTAATAACAATAACATTAATAATAATAATACTAATAGTACTAAATTTGCTTATATGCAAACGCTTAATTAAGGTAACAGTGTTTTGGTTTCTTGCTTATATCTCGAAAACAGTTACTCCTATCAATTTTTATCTTTTTACTAAAATTCAAGCTGATAAAATTTCCTACAAAATAGTTATTTGCATTTTTCATGTAGGACTAACCATAAGCGAGATATATGATTGAAAATAATTAATATTTAAAAAAAAAGTGCTTTAACAGAAAATGTCTTGTGATTTAAAATACACTTAATTTATTGGGTCCAATACTTTATTAGAAGAAAAAGGAAGTGACATAAAAGTCACTGAAGTCTTCAGAGTCGTTTTTAAATGCTGCAGTTTCGTCTTCGTCTCAAACATTGAAAACCGAATTACATTTTTGTTCAGTAACAGTCACAGTTTTCTTATTGGTTTTTTGCTTATATCTCGAAAACAGTTACTCCTATCAATTTTTATCTTTTTTTCATAATTAAAGCTGATAAAATTTCCTACAAAATAATTATTTGCATTTTTCTTGTAGGACCAACCATAAGCGAGTTATAGAGTTGGATATAAATAATATTTAACAAAAATTTGCTTTAAAATAAAATGTTTGAAAAACTGAAATTAAACTAATTTAATTGTGTCTAACACTTTAGTAGAGGAAAAAGAAGAAGACATAAAAGTCACTAAAGGTTTCAAAGTTGTCTTTAATCGTAATATTAATAACAATAACATTAATAATAATAATACTAATAGTACTAAATTTGCTTATATGCAAACGCTTAATTAAGGTAACAGTGTTTTGGTTTCTTGCTTATATCTCGAAAACAGTTACTCCTATCAATTTTTATTTTTTTACTAAAATTAAAGCTGATAAAATTTCCTACAAAATAGTTAATTGCATTTTTAATGTAGGACTAACCATAAGCGAGATATAAGTTTGAAAATAATTAAAATTTAAAAAAAAGTGCTTCAACAGAAAATGTCTTGTGATTTAAAATACACTTAATTTATTGGGTCCAATACTTTATTAGAAGAAAAAAGAGGTGACAGAAAGGTCACTGAAGTCTTTAGAGTCGTTTGTAAATGCTGCATTTTCGTCTTCGTCTCAAACATTGAAAACTGAATTACATTTTTGTTCAGTAACTGTTACAGTTTTCTTATTGGTTTTTTGCTTATATCTCGAAAACAGTTACTCCTATCAATTTTTATCTTTCTTTTAAAATTAAAGCTGATAAAGCTTCCTACAAAATAGTTGTTTGCATTTTTCTTGTAGGACCAACCATAAGCGAGTTATAGAGTTGGATATAAATAATATTTAACAAAAATTTGCTTTAAATAAAATGTTTGAAAAACCGAAATTAAACTAAATTAATTGAGTCTAACACTTTAGTAGAGAAAAAAGAAAAAGACATAAAAGTCACCAAAGTCTTCAGAATCGTTTTTAGTCGTCATATTAATAACAATAACATTAATAATAATAATACTAATAGTACTAAATCTGCTTATATGCAAGCGCTTTATTAAGGTAACAGTTTTTTGGTTTCTTGCTTATATCTCGAAAACAGTTACTTCTATCAATTTTTATCTTTTTTTCAAAATTAAAGCTGATAAAATTTCCTACAAAATAGTTATTTGCATTTTTCTTGTAGGACCAACCATAAGCGAGTTATAGAGTTGGATATAAATAATATTTAACAAAAATTTGCTTTAAAATAAAATGTTTGAAAAACTGAAATTAAACTAATTTAATTGTGTCTAACACTTTAGTAGAGGAAAAAGAAGAAGACATAAAAATCACTAAAGGTTTCAAAGTTGTCTTTAATCGTCATATTAATAACAATAACATTAATAATAATAATACTAATAGTACTAAATTTGCTTATATGCAAACGCTTAATTAAGGTAACAGTGTTTTGGTTTCTTGCTCATATCTCGAAAACAGTTACTCCTATCAATTTTTATCTTTTTACTAAAATTCAAGCTGATAAAATTTCCTACAAAATAATTATTTGCATTTTTTATGTAGGACTAACCATAAGCGAGATATAAGATTGAAAATAATTAATATTTAAAAAAGAAGTGCTTTAACAGAAAATGTCTTGTGATTTAAAATACACTTAATTTATTAGGTCCAATACTTTATTAGAAAAAAAGGAGGTGACATATAAGTCACTGAAGTCTTCAGAGTCGATTTTAAATGCTGCATTTTCGTCTTCGTCTCAAACATTGAAAACTGAATTATATTTTTGTTCTGAAACGGTAACAGTTTTTACTTTGGTTTTTTGCTTATATCTCGAAAACAGTTACTCCTATCAATTTTTATCTTTCTTTCAAAATTAAAGCTGATAACATTTCCTACAAAATAGTTATTTGCATTTTTCTTGTAGGACCAACCATAAGCGAGTTATAAAGTTGGATATAAATAATATTTAACAAAAACTTGCTTAAAAATAAAATGTTTGAAATACTGAAATTAAACTAAATTAATTGTGTCTAACACTTTAGTACAGAAAAAAGAAAAAGACATAAAAGTCACCAAAGTCTTCAGAATCATTTTTAGTCGTCATATTAATAACAATAACATTAATAATAATAATACTAATAGTACTAAATCTGCTTATATGCAAGCGCTTTATTAAGGTAACAGTTTTTTGGTTTCTTGCTTATATCTCGAAAACAGTTACTCCTATGAATTTTTGTCTTTCTTTCAAAATTAAAGCTGATAAAATATTCTACAAAATAGTTATTTGCATTTTTCTTGTAGGACCAACCATAAGCGAGTTATAGAGTTGGATATAAATAATATTTAACAAAAATTTGCTTTAAAATAAAATGTTTGAAAAACTGAAATTAAACTAATTTAACTGTGTCTAACACTTTAGTAGAAAAAAAAGGAAAAGACATAAAAGTCACTAAAGGTTTCAGAGTTGTCTTTAGTTGTCATATTAATAACAATAACATTAATAATAATAATACTAATAGTACTAAATTTGCTTATATGCAAACGCTTAATTAAGGTAACAGTGTTTTGGTTTCTTGCTTATATCTCGAAAACAGTTACTCCTATCAATTTTTATCTTTTTACTAAAATTCAAGCTGATAAAATTTCCTACAAAATAGTTATTTGCATTTTTCATGTAGGACTAACCATAAGCGAGATATATGATTGAAAATAATTAATATTTAAAAAAAAAAGTGCTTTAACAGAAAATGTCTTGTGATTTAAAATACACTTAATTTATTGGGTCCAATACTTTATTAGAAGAAAAAGGAAGTGACATAAAAGTCACTGAAGTCTTCAGAGTCGTTTTTAAATGCTGCAGTTTCGTCTTCGTCTCAAACATTGAAAACCGAATTACATTTTTGTTCAGTAACAGTCACAGTTTTCTTATTGGTTTTTTGCTTATATCTCGAAAACAGTTACTCCTATCAATTTTTATCTTTTTTTCATAATTAAAGCTGATAAAATTTCCTACAAAATAATTATTTGCATTTTTCTTGTAGGACCAACCATAAGCGAGTTATAGAGTTGGATATAAATAATATTTAACAAAAATTTGCTTTAAAATAAAATGTTTGAAAAACTGAAATTAAACTAATTTAATTGTGTCTAACACTTTAGTAGAGGAAAAAGAAGAAGACATAAAAGTCACTAAAGGTTTCAAAGTTGTCTTTAATCGTAATATTAATAACAATAACATTAATAATAATAATACTAATAGTACTAAATTTGCTTATATGCAAACGCTTAATTAAGGTAACAGTGTTTTGGTTTCTTGCTTATATCTCGAAAACAGTTACTCCTATCAATTTTTATTTTTTTACTAAAATTAAAGCTGATAAAATTTCCTACAAAATAGTTAATTGCATTTTTAATGTAGGACTAACCATAAGCGAGATATAAGTTTGAAAATAATTAAAATTTAAAAAAAAGTGCTTCAACAGAAAATGTCTTGTGATTTAAAATACACTTAATTTATTGGGTCCAATACTTTATTAGAAGAAAAAAGAGGTGACAGAAAGGTCACTGAAGTCTTTAGAGTCGTTTGTAAATGCTGCATTTTCGTCTTCGTCTCAAACATTGAAAACTGAATTACATTTTTGTTCAGTAACTGTTACAGTTTTCTTATTGGTTTTTTGCTTATATCTCGAAAACAGTTACTCCTATCAATTTTTATCTTTCTTTTAAAATTAAAGCTGATAAAGCTTCCTACAAAATAGTTGTTTGCATTTTTCTTGTAGGACCAACCATAAGCGAGTTATAGAGTTGGATATAAATAATATTTAACAAAAATTTGCTTTAAATAAAATGTTTGAAAAACCGAAATTAAACTAAATTAATTGAGTCTAACACTTTAGTAGAGAAAAAAGAAAAAGACATAAAAGTCACCAAAGTCTTCAGAATCGTTTTTAGTCGTCATATTAATAACAATAACATTAATAATAATAATACTAATAGTACTAAATCTGCTTATATGCAAGCGCTTTATTAAGGTAACAGTTTTTTGGTTTCTTGCTTATATCTCGAAAACAGTTACTTCTATCAATTTTTATCTTTTTTTCAAAATTAAAGCTGATAAAATTTCCTACAAAATAGTTATTTGCATTTTTCTTGTAGGACCAACCATAAGCGAGTTATAGAGTTGGATATAAATAATATTTAACAAAAATTTGCTTTAAAATAAAATGTTTGAAAAACTGAAATTAAACTAATTTAATTGTGTCTAACACTTTAGTAGAGGAAAAAGAAGAAGACATAAAAATCACTAAAGGTTTCAAAGTTGTCTTTAATCGTCATATTAATAACAATAACATTAATAATAATAATACTAATAGTACTAAATTTGCTTATATGCAAACGCTTAATTAAGGTAACAGTGTTTTGGTTTCTTGCTCATATCTCGAAAACAGTTACTCCTATCAATTTTTATCTTTTTACTAAAATTCAAGCTGATAAAATTTCCTACAAAATAATTATTTGCATTTTTTATGTAGGACTAACCATAAGCGAGATATAAGATTGAAAATAATTAATATTTAAAAAAGAAGTGCTTTAACAGAAAATGTCTTGTGATTTAAAATACACTTAATTTATTAGGTCCAATACTTTATTAGAAAAAAAGGAGGTGACATATAAGTCACTGAAGTCTTCAGAGTCGATTTTAAATGCTGCATTTTCGTCTTCGTCTCAAACATTGAAAACTGAATTATATTTTTGTTCTGAAACGGTAACAGTTTTTACTTTGGTTTTTTGCTTATATCTCGAAAACAGTTACTCCTATCAATTTTTATCTTTTTTTCAAAATTAAAGCTGATAACATTTCCTACAAAATAGTTATTTGCATTTTTCTTGTAGGACCAACCATAAGCGAGTTATAAAGTTGGATATAAATAATATTTAACAAAAACTTGCTTAAAAATAAAATGTTTGAAATACTGAAATTAAACTAAATTAATTGTGTCTAACACTTTAGTAGAGAAAAAAGAAAAAGACATAAAAGTCACCAAAGTCTTCAAAATCGTTTTTAGTCGTCATATTAATAACAATAACATTAATAATAATAATACTAATAGTACTAAATCTGCTTATATGCAAGCGCTTTATTAAGGTAACAGTTTTTTGGTTTCTTGCTTATATCTCGAAAACAGTTACTCCTATGAATTTTTGCCTTTTTTTCAAAATTAAAGCTGATAAAATATTCTACAAAATAGTTATTTGCATTTTTCTTGTAGGACCAACCATAAACGAGTTATAGAGTTGGATATAAATAATATTTAACAAAAATTTGCTTTAAAATAAAATGTTTGATAAACTGAAATTAAACTAATTTAATTGTGTCTAACACTTTAGTAGAGGAAAAAGGAAAAGACATAAAAGTCACTAAAGGTTTCAGAGTTGTCTTTAGTTGTCATATTAATAACAATAACATTAATAATAATAATACTAATAGTACTAAATTTGCTTATATGCAAACGCTTAATTAAGGTAACAGTGTTTTGGTTTCTTGCTTATATCTCGAAAACAGTTACTCCTATCAATTTTTATCTTTTTACCAAAATTCAAGCTGATAAAATTTCCTACAAAATAGTTATTTGCATTTTTCTTGTAGGACCAACCATAAGCGAGTTATAGAGTTGGATATAAATAATATTTAACAAAAATTTGCTTTAAAATAAAATGTTTGAAAAACTGAAATTAAACTAATTTAATTGTGTCTAACACTTTAGTAGAGGAAAAAGAAGAAGACATAAAAGTCACTAAAGGTTTCAAAGTTGTCTTTAATCGTCATATTAATAACAATAACATTAATAATAATAATACTAATAGTACTAAATTTGCTTATATGCAAACGCTTAATTAAGGTAACAGTGTTTTGGTTTCTTGCTCATATCTCGAAAACAGTTACTCCTATCAATTTTTATTTTTTTACTAAAATTTAAGCTGATAAAATTTCCTACAAAATAGTTATTTGCATTTTTTATGTAGGACTAACCATAAGCGAGATATAAGATTGAAAATAATTAATATTTAAAAAAGAAGTGCTTTAACAGAAAATGTCTTGTGATTTAAAATACACTTAATTTATTAGATCCAATACTTTATTAAAAAAAAAAGGGGGTGACATATAAGTCACTGAAGTCTTCAGAGTCGATTTTAAATGCTGCATTTTCGTCTTCGTCTCAAACATTGAAAACTGAATTACATTTTTGTTCTGAAACGGTAACAGTTTTTACTTTGGTTTTTTGCTTATATCTCGAAAACAGTTACTCCTATCAATTTTTATCTTTTTTTCAAAATTAAAGCTGATAACATTTCCTACAAAATAGTTATTTGCATTTTTCTTGTAGGACCAACCATAAGCGAGTTATAAAGTTGGATATAAATAATATTTAACAAAAACTTGCTTAAAAATAAAATGTTTGAAATACTGAAATTAAACTAAATTAATTGTGTCTAACACTTTAGTAGAGAAAAAAGAAAAAGACATAAAAGTCACCAAAGTCTTCAGAATCGTTTTTAGTCGTCATATTAATAACAATAACATTAATAATAATAATACTAATAGTACTAAATCTGCTTATATGCAAGCGCTTTATTAAGGTAACAGTTTTTTGGTTTCTTGCTTATATCTCGAAAACAGTTACTCCTATGAATTTTTGTCTTTCTTTCAAAATTAAAGCTGATAAAATATTCTACAAAATAGTTATTTGCATTTTTCTTGTAGGACCAACCATAAGCGAGTTATAGAGTTGGATATAAATAATATTTAACAAAAATTTGCTTTAAAATAAAGTGTTTGAAAAACTGAAATTAAACTAATTTTACTGTTTCTAACACTTTAGTAGAGAAAAAACGAAAAGACATAAAAGTCACTAAAGGTTTCAGAGTTGTCTTTAGTTGTCATATTAATAACAATAACATTAATAATAATAATACTAATAGTTCTAAATTTGCTTATATGAAAACGCTTAATTAAGGTAACAGTGTTTTGGTTTCTTGCTTATATCTCGAAAACAGTTACTCCTATCAATTTTTATTTTTTTACTAAAATTCAAGCTGATAAAATTTTCTACAAAATAGTTATTTGCATTTTTCATGTAGGACTAACCATAAGCGAGATATATGATTGAAAATAATTAATATTTAAAAAAAAGTGCTTTAACAGAAAATGTCTTGTGATTTAAAATACACTTAATTTATTGGGTCCAATACTTTATTAGAAGAAAAAGGAAGTGACATAAAAGTCACTGAAGTCTTCAGAGTCGTTTTTATATGCTGCAGTTTCGTCTTCGTCTCAAACATTGAAAAGCGAATTACATTTTTGTTCAGTAACAGTCACAGTTTTCTTATTGGTTTTTTGCTTATATCTCGAAAACAGTTACTCCTATCAATTTTTATCTTTCTTTCAAAATTAAAGCTGATAACATTTCCTACAAAATAGTTATTTGCATTTTTCTTGTAGGACCAACCATAAGCGAGTTATAAAGTTGGATATAAATAATATTTAACAAAAACTTGCTTAAAAATAAAATGTTTGAAATACTGAAATTAAACTAAATTAATTGTGTCTAACACTTTAGTAGAGAAAAAAGAAAAAGACATAAAAGTCACCAAAGTCTTCAGAATCGTTTTTAGTCGTCATATTAATAACAATAACATTAATAATAATAATACTAATAGTACTAAATCTGCTTATATGCAAGCGCTTTATTAAGGTAACAGTGTTTTGGTTTCTTGCTTATATCTCGAAAACAGTTACTCCTATCAATTTTTATCTTTTTACTAAAATTTAAGCTGATAAAATTTCCTACAAAATAGTTATTTGCATTTTTCATGTAGGACTAACCATAAGCGAGATATAAGTTTGAAAATAATTAATATTTAAAAAAAAGTGCTTTAACAGAAAATGTCTTGTGATTTAAAATACACTTAATTTATTAGGTCCAATACTTTATTAGAAGAAAAAGGGGGTGACATATAAGTCACTGAAGTCTTCAGAGTCGATTGTAAATGCTGCATTTTCGTCTTCGTCTCAAACATTGAAAACTGAATTACATTTTTGTTCTGAAACGGTAACAGTTTTCACTTTGGTTTTTTGCTTATATCTCGAAAACAATTACTCCTATCAGTTTTTATCTTTTTTTCAAAATAAAGCTGATAAAATTTCCTACAAAATAGTTATTTGCATTTTTCTTGTAGGACCAACCATCAGCGAGTTATAAAGTTGGATATAAATAACATTTAACAAAAACTTGCTTAAAAATTAAATGTTTGAAATACTAAAATTAAACTAAATTAATTGTGTCTAACACTTTAGTAGAGAAAAAAGAAAAAGACATAAAAGTTACCAAAGTCTTCAGAATCGTTTTTAGTCGTCATATTAATAACAACAACATTAATAATAATAATACTAATAGTACTAAATCTGCTTATATTATTTATATCCAACTCTATAACTCGCTTATGGTTGGTCCTACAAGAAAAATGCAAATAACTATTTTGTAGGAAATTTTATCAGCTTTAATTTTGAAAGAAAGATAAAAATTGATAGGAGTAACTGTTTTCGAGATATAAGCAAAAAACCAATAAGAAAACTGTGACTGTTACTCAACAAAAATGTAATTCGGTTTTCAATGTTTGAGACGAAGACGAAACTGCAGCATTTAAAAACGACTCTGAAGACTTCAGTGACTTTTATGTCACTTCCTTTTTTTTCTAATAAAGTATTGGACCCAATAAATTAAGTGTATTTTAAATCACAAGACATTTTCTGTTAAAGCACTTTTTTTTTAAATATTAATTATTTTCAATCATATATCTCGCTTATGGTTAGTCCTACATGAAAAATGCAAATAACTATTTTGTAGGAAATTTTATTAGCTTGAATTTTAGTAAAAAGATAAAAATTGATAGGAGTAACTGTTTTCGAGATATAAGCAAGAAACCAAAACACTGTTACCTTAATTAAGCGTTTGCATATAAGCAAATTTAGTACTATTAGTATTATTATTATTAATGTTATTGTTATTAATATGACAACTAAAGACAACTCTGAAACCTTTAGTGACTTTTATGTCTTTTCCTTTTTTCTCTACTAAATTGTTAGACACAGTTAAATTAGTTTAATTTCAGTTTTTCAAACATTTTATTTTAAAGCAAATTTTTGTTAAATATTATTTATATCCAACTCTATAACTCGCTTATGGTTGGTCCTACAAGAAAAATGCAAATAACTATTCTGTAGAATATTTTATCAGCTTTAATTTTGAAAGAAAGACAAAAATTCATAGGAGTAACTGTTTTCGAGATATAAGCAAGAAACCAAAAAACTGTTACCTTAATAAAGCGCTTGCATATAAGCAGATTTAGTACTATTAGTATTATTATTATTAATGTTATTGTTATTAATATGACGACTAAAAACGATTCTGAAGACTTTGGTGACTTTTATGTCCTTTTCTTTTTTCTCTACTAAAGTGTTCGACACAATTAATTTAGTTTAATTTCAGTATTTCAAACATTTTATTTTTAAGCAAGTTTTTGTTAAATATTATTTATATCCAACTCTATAACTCGCTTATGGTTGGTCCTACAAGAAAAATGCAAATAACTATTTTGTAGGAAATTTTATCAGCTTTAATTTTGACAGAAAGATAAAAATTGATAGGAGTAACTGTTTTCGAGATATAAGCAAAAAACCAATAAGAAAACTGTGACTGTTACTGAACAAAAATGTAATTCAGTTTTCAATGTTTGAGACGAAGACGAAACTGCAGCATTTAAAAACGACTCTGAAGACTTCAGTGACTTTTATGTCACTTCCTTTTTCTTCTAATAAAGTATTGGACCCAATAAATTAAGTGTATTTTAAATCACAAGACATTTTCTGTTAAAGCACTTTTTTTTAAATATTAATTATTTTCAATCATATATCTCGCTTATGGTTAGTCCTACATGAAAAATGCAAATAACTATTTTGTAGGAAATTTTATCAGCTTGAATTTTAGTAAAAAGATAAAAATTGATAGGAGTAACTGTTTTCGAGATATAAGCAAAAAACCAAAACACTGTTACCTTAATTAAGCGCTTGCATATAAGCAGATTTAGTACTATTAGTATTATTATTATTAATGTTATTGTTATTAATATGACGACTAAAAACGATTCTGAAGACTTTGGTGACTTTTATGTCTTTTTCTTTTTTCTCTACTAAAGTGTTAGACACAATTAATTTAGTTTAATTTCAGTATTTCAAACATTTTATTTTTAAGCAAGTTTTTGTTAAATATTATTTATATCCAACTTTATAACTCGCTTATGGTTGGTCCTACAAGAAAAATGCAAATAACTATTTTGTAGGAAATGTTATCAGCTTTAATTTTGAAAGAAAGATAAAAATTGATAGGAGTAACTGTTTTCGAGATATAAGCAAAAAACCAATAAGAAAACTGTGACTGTTACTCAACAAAAATGTAATTCGGTTTTCAATGTTTGAGACGAAGACGAAACTGCAGCATTTAAAAACGACTCTGAAGACTTCAGTGACTTTTATGTCACTTCCTTTTTTTTCTAATAAAGTATTGGACCCAATAAATTAAGTGTATTTTAAATCACAAGACATTTTCTGTTAAAGCACTTTTTTTTTAAATATTAATTATTTTCAATCATATATCTCGCTTATGGTTAGTCCTACATGAAAAATGCAAATAACTATTTTGTAGGAAATTTTATCAGCTTGAATTTTAGTAAAAAGATAAAAATTGATAGGAGTAACTGTTTTCGAGATATAAGCAAGAAACCAAAACACTGTTACCTTAATTAAGCGTTTGCATATATGCAAATTTAGTACTATTAGTATTATTATTATTAATGTTATTGTTATTAATATGACAACTAAAGACAACTCTGAAACCTTTGGTGACTTTTATGTCTTTTCCTTTTTTCTCTACTAAATTGTTAGACACAGTTAAATTAGTTTAATTTCAGTTTTTCAAACATTTTATTTTAAAGCAAATTTTTGTTAAATATTATTTATATCCAACTCTATAACTCGCTTATGGTTGGTCCTACAAGAAAAATGCAAATAACTATTCTGTAGAATATTTTATCAGCTTTAATTTTGAAAGAAAGACAAAAATTCATAGGAGTAACTGTTTTCGAGATATAAGCAAGAAACCAAAAAACTGTTACCTTAATAAAGCGCTTGCATATAAGCAGATTTAGTACTATTAGTATTATTATTATTAATGTTATTGTTATTAATATGACGACTAAAAACGATTCTGAAGACTTTGGTGACTTTTATGTCCTTTTCTTTTTTCTCTACTAAAGTGTTCGACACAATTAATTTAGTTTAATTTCAGTATTTCAAACATTTCATTTTTAAGCAAGTTTTTGTTAAATATTATTTATATCCAACTCTATAACTCGCTTATGGTTGGTCCTACAAGAAAAATGCAAATAACTATTTTGTAGGAAATTTTATCAGCTTGAATTTTAGTAAAAAGATAAAAATTGATAGGAGTAACTGTTTTCGAGATATAAGCAAAAAACCAAAACACTGTTACCTTAATTAAGCGCTTGCATATAAGCAGATTTAGTACTATTAGTATTATTATTATTAATGTTATTGTTATTAATATGACGACTAAAAACGATTCTGAAGACTTTGGTGACTTTTATGTCTTTTTCTTTTTTCTCTACTAAAGTGTTAGACACAATTAATTTAGTTTAATTTCAGTATTTCAAACATTTTATTTTTAAGCAAGTTTTTGTTAAATATTATTTATATCCAACTTTATAACTCGCTTATGGTTGGTCCTACAAGAAAAATGCAAATAACTATTTTGTAGGAAATTTTATCAGCTTTAATTTTGACAGAAAGATAAAAATTGATAGGAGTAACTGTTTTCGAGATATAAGCAAAAAACCAATAAGAAAACTGTGACTGTTACTGAACAAAAATGTAATTCAGTTTTCAATGTTTGAGACGAAGACGAAACTGCAGCATTTAAAAACGACTCTGAAGACTTCAGTGACTTTTATGTCACTTCCTTTTTCTTCTAATAAAGTATTGGACCCAATAAATTAAGTGTATTTTAAATCACAAGACATTTTCTGTTAAAGCACTTTTTTTTTAAATATTAATTATTTTCAATCATACATCTCGCTTATGGTTAGTCCTACATGAAAAATGCAAATAACTATTTTGTAGGAAATTTTATCAGCTTGAATTTTAGTAAAAAGATAAAAATTGATAGGAGTAACTGTTTTCGAGATATAAGCAAAAAACCAAAACACTGTTACCTTAATTAAGCGCTTGCATATAAGCAGATTTAGTACTATTAGTATTATTATTATTAATGTTATTGTTATTAATATGACGACTAAAAACGATTCTGAAGACTTTGGTGACTTTTATGTCTTTTTCTTTTTTCTCTACTAAAGTGTTAGACACAATTAATTTAGTTTAATTTCAGTATTTCAAACATTTTATTTTTAAGCAAGTTTTTGTTAAATATTATTTATATCCAACTTTATAACTCGCTTATGGTTGGTCCTACAAGAAAAATGCAAATAACTATTTTGTAGGAAATGTTATCAGCTTTAATTTTGAAAGAAAGATAAAAATTGATAGGAGTAACTGTTTTCGAGATATAAGCAAAAAACCAAAGTAAAAACTGTTACCGTTTCAGAAAAAAATGTAATTCAGTATTCAATGTTTGAGACGAAGACGAAAATGCAGCATTTAAAATCGACTCTGAAGACTTCAGTGACTTATATGTCACTTCCTTTTTTTCTAATAAAGTATTGGACCTAATAAATTAAGTGTATTTTAAATCACAAGACATTTTCTGTTAAAGCATTTTTTTTTTTAATTTTAATTATTTTCAATCTTATATCTCGCTTATGGTTAGTCCTACATAAAAAATGCAAATAACTATTTTGTAGGAAATTTTATCAGCTTGAATTTTAGTAAAAAAATAAAAATTGATAGGAGTAACTGTTTTCGAGATATGAGCAAGAAACCAAAACACTGTTACCTTAATTAAGCGTTTGCATATAAGCAAATTTAGTACTATTAGTATTATTATTATTAATGTTATTGTTATTAATATGACAATTAAAGACAACTTTGAAACCTTTAGTGACTTTTATGTCTTCTTCTTTTTCCTCTACTAAAGTGTTAGACACAATTAAATTAGTTTAATTTCAGTTTTTCAAACATTTTATTTTAAAGCAAATTTTTGTTAAATATTATTTATATCCAACTCTATAACTCGCTTATGGTTGGTCCTACAAGAAAAATGCAAATAACTATTTTGCAGGAAATTTTATCAGCTTTAATTTTGAAAAAAAGATAAAAAATGATAGGAGTAACTGTTTTCGAGATATAAGCAAATAACCAATAAGAAAACTGTGACTGTTACTGAACAAAAATGTAATTCGGTTTTCAATGTTTGAGACGAAGACGAAACTGCAGCATTTAAAAACGACTCTGAAGACTTCAGTGACTTTTATGTCACTTCCTTTTTCTTCTAATAAAGTATTGGACCCAATAAATTAAGTGTATTTTAAATCACTAGACATTTTCTGTTAAAGCACTTTTTTTTTAAATATTAATTATTTTCAATCATATATCTCGCTTATGGTTAGTCCTACATGAAAAATGCAAATAACTATTTTGTAGGAAATTTTATCAGCTTGAATTTTAGTAAAAAGATAAAAATTGATAGGAGTAACTGTTTTCGAGATATAAGCAAGAAACCAAAACACTGTTACCTTAATTAAGCGTTTGCATATAAGCAAATTTAGTACTATTAGTATTATTAATATTAATGTTATTGTTATTAATATGACAACTAAAGGCAACTCTGAAACCTTTAGTGACTTTTATGTCTTTTCCTTTTTTCTCTACTAAAGTGTTAGACACAGTTAAATTAGTTTAATTTCAGTTTTTCAAACATTTTATTTTAAAGCAAATTTTTGTTAAATATTATTTATATCCAACTCTATAACTCGCTTATGGTTGGTCCTACAAGAAAAATGCAAATAACTATTTTGTAGAATATTTTATCAGCTTTAATTTTAAAAGAAAGACAAAAATTCATAGGAGTAACTGTTTTCGAGATATAAGCAAGAAACCAAAAAACTGTTACCTTAATAAAGCGCTTGCATATAAGCAGATTTAGTACTATTAGTATTATTATTATTAATGTTATTGTTATTAATATGACGACTAAAAACGATTCTGAAGACTTTGGTGACTTTTATGTTTTTTTCTTTTTTCTCTACTAAAGTGTTAGACACAATTAATTTAGTTTAATTTCAGTATTTCAAACATTTTATTTTTAAGCAAGTTTTTGTTAAATATTATTTATATCCAACTTTATAACTCGCTTATGGTTGGTCCTACAAGAAAAATGCAAATAACTATTTTGTAGGAAATGTTATCAGCTTTAATTTTGAAAGAAAGATAAAAATTGATAGGAGTAACTGTTTTCGAGATATAAGCAAAAAACCAAAGTAAAAACTGTTACCGTTTCAGAACAAAAATGTAATTCAGTTTTCAATGTTTGAGACGAAGACGAAAATGCAGCATTTAAAATCGACTCTGAAGACTTCAGTGACTTATATGTCACCCCCTTTTTTTTTTAATAAAGTATTGGACCTAATAAATTAAGTGTATTTTAAATCACAAGACATTTTCTGTTAAAGCACTTCTTTTTTAAATATTAATTATTTTCAATCTTATATCTCGCTTATGGTTAGTCCTACATAAAAAATGCAAATAACTATTTTGTAGGAAATTTTATCAGCTTGAATTTTAGTGAAAAGATAAAAATTGATAGGAGTAACTGTTTTCGAAATATGAGCAAGAAACCAAAACACTGTTACCTTAATTAAGCGTTTGCATATAAGCAAATTTAGTACTATTAGTATTATTATTATTAATGTTATTGTTATTAATATGACGAATAAAGACAACTTTGAAACCTCTAGTGACTTTTATGTCTTCTTCTTTTTCCTCTACTAAAGTGTTAGACACAATTAAATTAGTTTAATTTCAGTTTTTCAAACATTTTATTTTAAAGCAAATTTTTGTTAAATATTATTTATATCCAACTCTATAACTCGTTTATGCTTGGTCCTACAAAAAACTCTATAACTCGCTTATGGTTGGTCCTACAAGAAAAATGCAAATAACTATTTTGTAGGAAATTTTATCAGCTTTAATTTTGAAAGAAAGATAAAAATTGATAGGAGTAACTGTTTTCGAGATATAAGCAAAAAACCAATAAGAAAACTGTGACTGTTACTGAACAAAAATGTAATTCGGTTTTCAATGTTTGAGACGAAGACGAAACTGCAGCATTTAAAAACGACTCAAGAAGACATAAAAGTCACTAAAGGTTTCAGAGTCGTCTTTAGTCGTCATATTATTAACAATAACATTAATAATAATAATACTATTAGTACTAAATTAGCTTATATGCAAACGCTTAATTAAGGTAACAGTTTTTTGGTTTCTTGCTTATATCTCGAAAACAGTTACTCCTATCAATTTTTATCTTTTTTTATTTTTATATCAAATTTTTGTTAAAGATTATTTATATCCAACTCTATAACTAGCTTATAGTTGGTCCTACAAAAAAATGCAAAAAACTATTTTGTAAAAAATTTTATCAGCTTTAATTTTGAAGGAAAGATAAAAATTGATAGGAGTAACTGTTTTCGAGATATAAGTAAAAAACCAAAGTGAAAACTGTAACAGTTACTAAACAAAGTGTAATTCAGTATTTAATGTTTGAGACGAAGACGAAAATGCAGCATTTACTGTCACCTCCTTTTTCTTCTAATTAAGTATTGGACCCAATAAATTAAGTGTATTTTAAATCACAAGACATTTTCTGTTAAAGCACATTTTTTTTAATTATTAATTATTTTCAAACTTATATCTTGCTTATGGTTAGTTCTACATGAAAAATGCAAATAACGATTTTGAAGAAAATTTTATCAGCTTTAATTTTGGTGAAAAGGTAAAAACTGATAGGAGTAACTGTTTTCGAGATATAAGCAAACAACAAAAAAACTGTTACCTTAATTAAGCGCTTGCATATAAGCAAATTTAGTACTAATAGTATTGTTATTATTAATGTTATTGTTTTTAATATGACGATTCTGAAGACTTTAATGACTTTTATGTCTCCTCCTTTTTCCTCTACTAAAGTGTTAGACACAATTAATTTAGTTTAATTTCGGTTTTTCAAACATTTTATTTTAAAGCAAATTTTTGTTTAATATTATTTATATCCAACTCTATAACTTGCTTATGCTTGGTCCTACAAGAAAAATGTAAATAACTATTTTGGTGTTTTTGAGATATAAGCAAAAAAACAAAGTGAAAACTGTTACAGTTACTTAACAAAAATGTAATTCAGTTTTCAATGTTTGAGACGAAGACGAAAATGCAGCATTTAAAAACGACTCTGAAGACTTCAGTGACTTTTATGTCACCTCCTTTTTCTTCTAATAAAGTATTGGACCCAATAAATTAAGTGTATTTTAAATCACAAGACATTTTCTGTTAAAGCACTTTTTTTTTAAATATTAATTATTTTCAAACTTATATCTCGCTTATGGTTAGTCCTACATAAAAAATGCAACAGTTTTTACTTTGGTTTTTTGCTTATATCTCGAAAACAGTTACTCCTATCAATTTTTATTTTTTTTTCAAAATTAAAGCTGATAACATTTCCTACAAAATAGTTATTTGCATTTTTCTTGTAGGACCAACCATAAGCGAGTTATAAAGTTGGATATAAATAATATTTAACAAAAACTTGCTTAAAAATAAAATGTTTGAAATACTGAAATTAAACTAAATTAATTGTGTCTAACACTTTAGTAGAGAAAAAAGAAAAAGACATAAAAGTCACCAAAGTCTTCAGAATCGTTTTTAGTCGTCATATTAATAACAATAACATTAATAATAATAATACTAACAGTACTAAATCTGCTTATATGCAAGCGCTTTATTAAGGTAACAGTTTTTTGGTTTCTTGCTTATATCTCGAAAACAGTTACTCCTATGAATTTTTGTCTTTCTTTCAAAATTAAAGCTGATAAAATATTCTACAAAATAGTTATTTGCATTTTTCTTGTAGGACCAACCATAAGCGAGTTATAGAGTTGGATATAAATAATATATAACAAAAATTTGCTTTAAAATAAAATGTTTGAAAAACTGAAATTAAACTAATTTAATTGTGTCTAACACTTTAGTAGAGGAAAACGGAAAAAACATAAAAGTCACTAAAGGTTTCAGAGTTGTCTTTAGTTGTCATATTAATAACAATAACATTAATAATAATAATACTAGTAGTACTAAATTTGCTTATATGCAAACGCTTAATTAAGGTAACAGTGTTTTGGTTTCTTGCTTATATCTCGAAAACAGTTACTCCTATCAATTTTTATCTTTTTACTAAAATTCAAGCTGATAAAATTTCCTACAAAATAGTTATTTGCATTTTTCATGTAGGACTAACCATAAGCGAGATATAAGTTTGAAAATAATTAATAATTAAAAAAAAAGTGCTTTAACAGAAAATGTCTTGTGATTTAAAATACACTTAATATATTAGGTCCAATACTTTATTAGAAGAAAAAGGGGGTGACATATAAGTCACTGAAGTCTTCAGAGTCGATTGTAAATGCTGCATTTTCGTCTTCGTGTCAAACATTGAAAACTGAATTACATTTTTGTTCTGAAACGGTAACAGTTTTTACTTTGGTTTTTTGCTTATATCTCGAAAACAATTACTCCTATCAGTTTTTATTTTTTTTTTTAAATAAAGCTGATAAAATTTCCTACAAAATAGTTATTTGCATTTTTCTTGTAGGACCAACCATAAGCGAGTTATAAAGTTGGATATAAATAATATTTAACAAAAACTTGCTTAAAAATTAAATAATACTATTAGTATTATTATTATTAATGTTATTGTTATTAATATGACGACTAAAAACGATTCTGAAGACTTTGGTAACTTTTATGTCTTTTTCTTTTTTCTCTACTAAAGTGTTAGACACAATTAATTTAGTTTAATTTCAGTATTTCAAACATTTAATTTTTAAGCAAGTTTTTGTTAAATATTATTTATATCCAACTTTATAACTCGCTGATGGTTGGTCCTACAAGAAAAATGCAAATAACTATTTTGTAGGAAATTTTATCAGCTTTATTTTGAAAAAAAGATAAAAACTGATAGGAGTAATTGTTTTCGAGATATAGGCAAAAAATCAAAGTGAAAACTGTTACCGTTTCCGAACAAAAATGTAATTCAGTTTTCAATGTTTGAGACGAAGACGAAAATGCAGCATTTACAATCGACTCTGAAGACTTCAGTGACTTATATGTCACCCCCTTTTTCTTCTAATAAAGTACTGGACCTAATAAATTAAGTGTATTTTAAATCACAAGACATTTTCTGTTAAAGCACTTTTTTTTTAAATATTAATTATTTTCAAACTTATATCTCGCTTATGGTTAGTCCTACATGAAAAATGCAAATAACTATTTTGTAGGAAATTTTATCAGCTTGAATTTTAGTAAAAAGATAAAAATTGATAGGAGTAACTGTTTTCGAGATATAAGCAAGAAACCAAAACACTGTTACCTTAATTAAGCGTTTGCATATAAGCAAATTTAGTACTATTAGTATTATTATTATTAATGTTATTGTTATTAATATGACAACTAAAGACAACTCTGAAACCTTTAGTGACTTTTATGTCTTTTCCTTTTTCCTCTACTAAAGTGTTAGACACAGTTAAATTAGTTTAATTTCAGTTTTTCAAACATTTTATTTTAAAGCAAATTTTTGTTATATATTACTTATATCCAACTCTATAACTCGCTTATTGTTGGTTCTACAAGAAAAATGCAAATAACTATTTTGTAGAATATTTTATCAGCTTTAATTTTGAAAGAAAGACAAAAAATCATAGGAGTAACTGTTTTCGAGATATAAGCAAGAAACCAAAAAACTGTTACCTTAATAAAGCGCTTGCATATAAGCAGATTTAGTACTGTTAGTATTATTATTATTAATGTTATTGTTATTAATATGACGACTAAAAACGATTCTGAAGACTTTGGTGACTTTTATGTCTTTTTCTTTTTTCTCTACTAAAGTGTTAGACACAATTAATGTAGTTTAATTTCAGTATTTCAAACATTTTATTTTTAAGCAAGTTTTTGTTAAATATTATTTATATCCAACTTTATAACTCGCTTATGGTTGGTCCTACAAGGAAAATGCAAATAACTATTTTGTAGGAAATGTTATCAGCTTTAATTTTGAAAGAAAGATAAAAATTGATAGGAGTAACTGTTTTCGAGATATAAGCAAAAAACCAAAGTAAAAACTGTTACCGTTTCAGAACAAAAATGTAATTTAGTTTTCAATGTTTGAGACGAAGACGAAAATGCAGCATTTAAAATCGACTCTGAAGACTTCAGTGACTTATATGTCACCCCCTTTTTTTTCTAATAAAGTATTGGACCTAATAAATTAAGTGTATTTTAAATCACAAGACATTTTCTGTTAAAGCACTTCTTTTTTAAATATTAATTATTTTCAATCTTATATCTCGCTTATGGTTAATCCTACATAAAAAATGCAAATAACTATTTTGTAGGAAATTTTATCAGCTTGAATTTTAGTAAAAAGATAAAAATTGAGAGGAGTAACTGTTTTCGAGATATGAGCAAGAAACCAAAACACTGTTACCTTAATTAAGCGTTTGCATATAAGCAAATTTAGTTCTATTAGTATTATTATTATTAATGTTATTGTTATTAATATGACGATTAAAGACAACTTTGAAACCTTTAGTGATTTTTATGTCGTCTTCTTTTTCTTCGACTAAAGTGTTAGACACAAATAAATTAGTTTAATTTCAGTTTTTCAAACATTTTATTTTAAAGCAAATTTTTGTTAAATATTATTTATATCCAACTCTATAACTCGCTTATGGTTGGTCCTACAAGAAAAATGCAAATGACTATTTTGTAGAATATTTTATCAGCTTTAATTTTGAAAGAAAGACAAAAATTCATAGGAGTAACTGTTTTCGAGATATAAGCAAGAAACCAAAAAACTGTTACCTTAATAAAGCGCTTGCATATAAGCAGATTTAGTACTATTAGTATTATTATTATTAATGTTATTGTTATTAATATGACGACTAAAAACGATTCTGAAGACTTTGGTGACTTTTATGTCTTTTTCTTTTTTCTCTACTAAAGTGTTAGACTCAATTAATTTAGTTTAATTTCGGTTTTTCAAACATTTTATTTAAAGCAAATTTTTGTTGAATATTATTTATATCCAACTCTATAACTCGCTTATGGTTGGTCCTACAAGAAAAATGCAAACAACTATTTTGTAGGAAATTTTATCAGCTTTAATTTTGAAAGAAAGATAAAAATTGATAGGAGTAACTGTTTTTGAGATATAAGCAAAAAACCAATAAGAAAACTGTGACTGTTACTGAACAAAAATGTAATTCGGTTTTCAATGTTTGAGACGAAGACGAAACTGCAGCATTTAAAAACGACTCTGAAGACTTCAGTGACTTTTATGTCACTTCCTTTTTCTTCTAATAAAGTATTGGACCCAATAAATTAAGTGTATTTTAAATCACAAGACATTTTCTGTTAAAGCACTTCTTTTTTAAATATTAATTATTTTCAATCTTATATCTCGCTTATGGTTAGTCCTACATAAAAAATGCAAATAACTATTTTGTAGGAAATTTTATCAGCTTGAATTTTAGTAAAAAGATAAAAATTGATAGGAGTAACTGTTTTCGAGATATAAGCAAGAAACCAAAACACTGTTACCTTAATTAAGCGTTTGCATATAAGCAAATTTAGTACTATTAGTATTATTATTATTAATGTTATTGTTATTAATATGACAACTAAAGACAACTCTGAAACCTTTAGTGACTTTTATGTCTTTTCTTTTTTTCTCTACTAAAGTGTTAGACACAGTTAAATTAGTTTAATTTCAGTTTTTCAAACATTTTATTTTAAAGCAAATTTTTGTTAAATATTATTTATATCCAACTCTATAACTCGCTTATGGTTGGTCCTACAAGAAAAATGCAAATAACTATTTTGTAGAATATTTTATCAGCTTTAATTTTGAAAGAAAGACAAAAATTCATAGGAGTAACTGTTTTCGAGATATAAGCAAGAAACCAAAAAACTGTTACCTTAATAATGCGCTTGCATATAAGCAGATTTAGTACTATTAGTATTATTATTATTAATGTTATTGTTATTAATATGACGACTAAAAACGATTCTGAAGACTTTGGTGACTTTTATGCCTTTTTCTTTTTTCTCTACTAAAGTGTTAGACACAATTAATTTAGTTTAATTTCAGTATTTCAAACATTTTATTTTTAAGCAAGTTTTTGTTAAATATTATTTATATCCAACTTTATAACTCGCTTATGGTTGGTCCTACAAGAAAAATGCAAATAACTATTTTGTAGGAAATGTTATCAGCTTTAATTTTGAAAGAAAGATAAAAATTGATAGGAGTAACTGTTTTCGAGATATGAGCAAGAAACCAAAACACTGTTACCTTAATTAAGCGTTTGCATATAAGCAAATTTAGTACTATTAATATTATTATTATTAATGTTATTGTTATTAATATGACGATTAAAGACAACTTTGAAACCTTTAGTGACTTTTATGTCTTCTTCTTTTTCCTCTACTAAAGTGTTAGACACAATTAAATTAGTTTAATTTCAGTTTTTCAAACATTTTATTTTAAAGCAAATTTTTGTTAAATATTATTTATATCCAACTCTATAACTTGCTTATGGTTGGTCCTACAAGAAAAATGCAAATAACTATTTTGTAGGAAATTTTATCAGCTTTAATTTTGACAGAAAGATAAAAATTGATAGGAGTAACTGTTTTCGAGATATAAGCAAAAAACCAATAAGAAAACTGTGACTGTTACTGAACAAAAATGTAATTCAGTTTTCAATGTTTGAGACGAAGACGAAACTGCAGCATTTAAAAACGACTCTGAAGATTTCAGTGACTTTTATGTCACTTCCTTTTTCTTCTAATAAAGTATTGGACCCAATAAATTAAGTGTATTTTAAATCACAAGACATTTTCTGTTAAAGCACTTTTTTTTTAAATATTAATTATTTTCAATCATATATTTCGCTTATGGTTAGTCCTACATGAAAAATGCAAATAACTATTTTATAGGAAATTTTATCAGCTTGAATTTTAGTAAAAAGATAAAAATTGATAGGAGTAACTGTTTTCGAGATATAAGCAAGAAACCAAAACACTGTTACCTTAATTAAGCGTTTGCATATAAGCAAATTTAGTACTATTAGTATTATTATTATTAATGTTATTGTTATTAATATGACAACTAAAGACAACTCTGAAACTTTTAGTGACTTTTATGTCTTTTCCTTTTTCCTCTACTAAAGTGTTAGACACAATTAAATTTGTTTAATTTCAGTTTTTCAAACATTTTATTTTAAAGCAAATTTTTGTTAAAAATTATATATATCCAACTCTATAACTCGCTTATGGTTGGTCCTACAAGAAAAATGCAAATAACTATTTTGTAGGAAATTTTATCAGCTTTAATTTTGAAAAAAAAACAAAAATTCATAGGAGTAACTGTTTTCGAGATATAAGCAAGAAACCAAAAAACTGTTACCTTAATAAAGCGCTTGCATATAAGCAGATTTAGTACTATTAGTATTATTATTATTAATGTTATTGTTATTAATATGACGATTAAAGACAACTTTGAAACCTTTAGTGACTTTTATGTCTTCTTCTTTTTCCTCTACTAAAGTGTTAGACACAATTAAATTAGTTTAATTTCAGTTTTTCAAACATTTTATTTTAAAGCAAATTTTTGTTGAAGATTATTTATATCCAACTCTATAACTCGCTTATGGTTGGTCTTTCAAAAAAAATGCAAATAACTATTTTGTAGGAAATTTTATCAGCTTTAATTTTAGTAAAAAGATAAAAATTGACAGGAGTAACTGTTTTCGAGATATAAGCAAGAAACCAAAACACTGTTACCTTAATTAAGCGTTTGCATATAAGCAAATTTAGTACTATTAGTATTATTATTATTAATGTTATTGTTATTAATATGACGACTAAAGACGACTCTGAAACCTTTAGTGACTTTTATGTCTTTTTCTTTTTCCTCTACTAAAGTGTTGACACAATTAATTTAGTTTAATTTCAGTATTTCAAACATTTCATTTTAAAACAAATTTTTGTTAAATATTATTTATATCCATCTCTATAACTCGCTTATGCTTGGTCCTACAAGAAAAATGCAAATAACTATTTTGTAGGAAATTTTATCAGCTTTAATTTTAGTATAAGATAAAAATTGATAGGAGTAACTGTTTTCGAGATATAAGCAAGAAACCAAAACACTGTTACCTTAATTAAGCGTTTGCATATAAGCAAATTTAGTACTATTAATATTATTATTATTAATGTTATTGTTATTAATATGACGACTAAAGACGACTCTGAAACCTTTAGTGACTTTTATGTCTTTTTCTTTTTCCTCTACTAAAGTGGTAGACACAATTAAACTAGTTTAATTTAAGTTTATCAAACATTTTATTTTAAAGCAAATTTTTATTAAATATTAT
Source organism: Tribolium castaneum (assembly GCF_031307605.1). Classification (NCBI taxonomy): domain Eukaryota; kingdom Metazoa; phylum Arthropoda; class Insecta; order Coleoptera; family Tenebrionidae; genus Tribolium; species Tribolium castaneum. The sequence goes on along the minus strand of NC_087396.1, from coordinate 1,486,050 downwards.
TTATATCCAACTCTATAACTCGCTTATGGTTGGTCCAACAAGAAAAATGCTAATAACGATTTTGTAGGAAATTTTATCAGCTTTAATTTTGAAAAAAAGATAAAATTGATAGGAGTAACAGTTTTCAAGATATAAGCAAAAAACCAATAAGAAAACTGTAACTGTTACTGAACAAAAATGTAATTCAGTTTTCAATGTTTGAGACGAAGACGAAAATGCAGCATTTAAAATCGACTCTGAAGACTTCAGTGACTTTTATGTCACCTCCTTTTTCTTCTAATAAAGTATTGGACCCAATAAATTAAGTGTATTTTAAATCACAAGACATTTTCAGTTAAAGCACTTTTTTTTAAATATTAGTTATTTTCAAACTTATATCTCGCTTATGGTTAGTCCTACATGAAAAATGCAAATTACTATTTTGTAGGAAATTTTATCAGCTTTAATTTTAGTAAAAGATAAAAATTGATAGGAGTAACTGTTTTCGAGATATATGCAAGAAACCAAAACACTGTTACCTTAATTAAGCGTTTACATATAAGCAAATTTAGTACTATTAGTATTATTATTATTAATGTTATTGTTATTAATATGACGATTAAAGACGACTCTGAAACCTTTAGTGACTTTTATGTCTTCTTCTTTTTCCTCTACTAAAGTGTTAGACACAATTAATTTAGTTTAATTTCAGTATTTCAAACATTTTATTTTAAAGCAAATTTTTGTTAAATATTATTTATATCCATCTCTATAACTCGCTTATGCTTGGTCCTACAAGAAAAATGCAAATAACTATTTTGTTGGAAATTTAATCAGCTTTAATTTTGAAAAAAAGATAAAATTTGATAGGAGTAACTGTTTTCGAGATATAAGCAAAAAACCAATGTAAAAACTGTTACCGTTTCAGAACAAAAATGTAATTCAGTTTTCAATGTTTGAGACGAAGACGAAAATGCAGCATTTAAAATCGACTCTGAAGACTTCAGTGACTTATATGTCACCCCCTTTTTTTCTAATAAAGTATTGGACCTAATAAATTAAGTGTACTTTAAATCACAAGACATTTTCTGTTAAAGCACTTCTTTTTTAAATATTAATTATTTTCAATCTTATATCTCGCTTATGGTTAGTCCTACATAAAAAATGCAAATAATTATTTTGTAGGAAATTTTATCAGCTTGAATATTAGTAAAGAGATAAAAGTTGATAGGAGTAACTGTTTTCGAGATATGAGCAAGAAACCAAAACACTGTTACCTTAATTAAGCGTTTGCATATTAGCAAATTTAGTACTATTAGTATTATTATTATTAATGTTATTGTTATTAATATGACGATTAAAGACAACTTTGAAACCTTTAGTGACTTTTATGTCTTCTTCTTTTTCCTCTACTAAAGTGTTAGACACAATTAAATTAGTTTAATTTCAGTTTTTCAAACATTTTATTTTAAAGCAAATTTTTGTTAAATATTATTTATATCCAACTCTATAACTCGCTTATGGTTGGTCGTACAAGAAAAATGCAAATAACTATTTTGTAGGAAATTTTATCAGCTTTAATTTTAAAAGAAAGATAAAAATTGATAGGAGTAACTGTTTTTGAGATATAAGCAAAAAACCAATAAGAAAACTGTGACTGTTACTGAACAAAAATGTAATTCGGTTTTCAATGTTTGAGACGAAGACGAAACTGCAGCATTTAAAAACGACTCTGAAGACTTCAGTGACTTTTATGTCACTTCCTTTTTCTTCTAATAAAGTATTGGACCCAATAAATTAAGTGTATTTTAAATCACAAGACATTTTCTGTTAAAGCACTTTTTTTTTAAATATTAATTATTTTCAATCATATATCTCGCTTATGGTTAGTCCTACATGAAAAATGCAAATAACTATTTTGTAGGAAATTTTATCAGCTTGAATTTTAGTAAAAAGATAAAAATTGATAGGAGTAACTGTTTTCGAGATATAAGCAAGAAACCAAAACACTGTTACCTTAATTAAGCGTTTGCATATAAGCAAATTTAGAACTATTAGTATTATTATTATTAATGTTATTGTTATTAATATGACAACTAAAGACAACTCTGAAACCTTTAGTGACTTTTATGTCTTTTCGTTTTTTCTCTACTAAAGTGTTAGACACAGTAAAATTAGTTTAATTTCAGTTTTTCAAACATTTTATTTTAAAGCAAATTTTTGTTAAATATTATTTATATCCAACTCTATAACTCGCTTATGGTTGGTCCTACAAGAAAAATGCAAATAACGATTTTGTAGAATATTTTATCAGCTTTAATTTTGAAAAAAAGACAAAAATTCATAGGAGTAACTGTTTTCGAGATATAAGCAAGAAACCAAAGTAAAAACTGTTACCGTTTCAGAACAAAAATGTAATTCAGTTTTCAATGTTTGAGACGAAGACGAAAATGCAGCATTTAAAATCGACTCTGAAGACTTCAGTGACTTATATGTCACCCCCTTTTTTTCTAATAAAGTATTGGACCTAATAAATTAAGTGTACTTTAAATCACAAGACATTTTCTGTTAAAGCACTTCTTTTTTAAATATTAATTATTTTCAATCTTATATCTCGCTTATGGTTAGTCCTACATAAAAAATGCAAATAATTATTTTGTAGGAAATTTTATCAGCTTGAATTTTAGTAAAAAGATAAAAGTTGATAGGAGTAACTGTTTTCGAGATATGAGCAAGAAACCAAAACTCTGTTACCTTAATAAAGCGCTTGCATTTAAGCAGATTTAGTACTATTAGTATTATTATTATTAATGTTATTGTTATTAATATGACGACTAAAAACGATTCTGAAGACTTTGGTGACTTTTATGTCTTTTTCTTTTTTCTCTACTAAAGTGTTAGACACAATTAATTTAGTTTAATTTCAGTATTTCAAACATTTTATTTTCAAGCAAGTTTTTGTTAAATATTATTTATATCCAACTTTATAACTCGCTTATGGTTGGTCCTACAAGAAAAATGCAAATAACTATTTTGTAGGAAATGTTATCAGCTTTAATTTTGAAAGAAAAATAAAAATTGATAGGAGTAACTGTTTTCGAGATATAAGCAAAAAACCAAAGTAAAAACTGTTACCGTTTCAGAACAAAAATTTAATTCAGTTTTCAATGTTTGAGACGAAGACGAAAATGCAGCATTTAAAATCGACTCTGAAGACTTCAGTGACTTATATGTCACCCCCTTTTTTTCTAATAAAGTATTGGACCTAATAAATTAAGTGTATTTTAAATCACAAGACATTTTCTGTTAAAGCACTTCTTTTTTAAATATTAATTATTTTCAATCTTATATCTCGCTTATGGTTAGTCCTACATAAAAAATGCAAATAATTATTTTGTAGGAAATTTTATCAGCTTGAATTTTAGTAAAAAGATAATAATTGATAGGAGTAACTGTTTTCGAGATATGAGCAAGAAACCAAAACACTGTTACCTTAATTAAGCGTTTGCATATAAGCAAATTTAGTACTATTAGTATTATTATTATTAATGTTATTGTTATTAATATGACGATTAAAGACAACTTTGAAACCTTTAGTGACTTTTATGTCTTCTTCTTTTTCCTCTACTAAAGTGTTAGACACAATTAAATTAGTTTAATTTCAGTTTTTCAAACATTTTATTTTAAAGCAAATTTTTGTTAAATATTACTCTATAACTCGCTTATGGTTGGTCCTACAAGAAAAATGCAAATAACTATTTTGTAGGAAATTTTATCAGCTTTAATTTTGAAAAAAAGATAAAAATTGATAGGAGTAACTGTTTTCGAGATATAAGCAAGAAACCAAAAAACTGTTACCTTAATAAAGCGCTTGCATATAAGCAGATTTAGTACTATTAGTATTATTATTATTAATGTTATTGTTATTAATATGACGACTAAAAACGATTCTGAAGACTTTGGTGACTTTTATGTCTTTTTCTTTTTTCTCTACTAAAGTGTTAGACTCAATTAATTTAGTTTAATTTCGGTTTTTCAAACATTTTATTTAAAGCAAATTTTTGTTAAATATTATTTATATCCAACTCTATAACTCGCTTATGGTTGGTCCTACAAGAAAAATGCAAACAACTATTTTGTAGGAAGCTTTATCAGCTTTAATTTTAAAAGAAAGATAAAAATTGATAGGAGTAACTGTTTTCGAGATATAAGCAAAAAACCAATAAGAAAACTGTGACTGTTACTGAACAAAAATGTAATTCGGTTTTAATAATAATAATAATAATAATAATAATAATAAGCCTTTATTTACTACAGGAATCCCATTTACAGTAAATATATACAAAAACTTAGAACTACACTAATACTATACTAATGATATAGACGAAACAATCTTCCGCCACGAATCATAGTTGATATCACCGTCTTTACATACATTATTAAATAGGGTAGTCATTAATACGATAGGAGACTTATCAGCTACATTGGTCCTTCTCGCTATAGGATAAAATGTCATGGCTTGTCTGGAGTTTAAACGTGGAACAGCAAAATTTAACATATTTAATAGCCAAGAACAGTCGATGTTATTATTAATTAAATTATACAGAAATTTAATTATAATACAAATACGGCGAAAATGTAAAGATTGGAGACCGAATCTATTCAAAAGCAAGTTCTGGTCATAGCCCCTTATAGGATAATTTCCATCTATTATAAAAACTAGGAATTTTAGGAATCGTCGCTGTATGTTTTCGAGTTGATCTATATGGATTTTATAAATCGGGTGCCAAATAAGTGCGCCGTATTCCAGTTTGCTTCTAACTAACGAGAAGAATAGGGTCTTCATAACTGATAAGTTCTTAAAATCTCGACAATTTCTATAGATGAATCCATATGACTTAATCGCTCTAGCCGTAACATCCCTAATATGCTCACTGAATGCGAGTTCAGTATCGAAAATAACTCCCAAATCTTTAATAATAAAGGTACGATGCAGTGTTGCGGACGAAATATCATATACAAATTCAAGGAATTCGCGCTTTTTAGTGTAAGACATAACGTTACATTTGGATGGGTTTAGATAAAGGCGATTTTCATTACACCATTTCACTACTGCGTTAATATTGTTCTGTAAAGTGAGGCAGTCCTCTATAGATTTTATTTCTGTGTAAATTTTAAGATCATCGGCAAAGAGAAGTTTAGCGCATGTTGATAAAGAACCACATATATCATTAATGAAAAGCAAAAATAATAAGGGTCCAAGATTGGAACCTTGCGGCACACCCGAAGTTGCAACGTAACTATCCGAAATGTAGTTACGATATTTAACCCTTTGCTCTCGATTAGCAAGATAAGATTTTATTAGGGATAGCAAAGAACCGGAGAAACCATACTGATCAAGTTTTAACAATAACAGATGATGATCAATTTGATCAAATGCTTTTTTGAAGTCCATATAAATGACATCAACCTGACCTTTTCTGTCCAAAGCGTCAGATATGAACTGAGTAAAACAGGCTAGATTTGTAACAGTTGATCTTTTTTCAACAAATCCATGCTGCGAAGGTGATATAAATCTTTTTACAGAAGAGTAGATGCGGTCGTAAATAATTGACTCAAAAACTTTCGAGAAATTACACAAGATTGAAATTGGCCTGTAGTTTTGAATTTGTGTTATATCACCCGTTTTGAAGACAGGACAAACGTGTGCTATTTTCCATATGTTAGGAAACGTCGAAGTTTGCAATATTAAATTAAAAATGTATACGAGTGGTTTAGAAAAAATATGTGCACAATCCCTTAATAAAAAGCTGGGGATACCATCACAACCAGCAGTAAGTGTGTCTTTAGATCGCTTTAATACCCGGATTATTTCATGCTCATTAATCTCGTTCACAGTAACAAAACTATTTATATTCGTCATCATCGAGGGACTATCTGAAGTCAAAGTCATGTCAGAAAAAACACTTTTGAAGAATTTAGCGAAACTATTTACTATATCATTAGGATTTGATATTGCATTACCATTATGATACAACACACCCGGAATTCTAGAGTTACGCTTTTTAGCTTGAACAAAAGACCAGAATTTCTTTGGATCTTTGGAGATAGTGTTTTCCATGTGGCCGATGTATTGAGAATAGGCAGTAGTTATTAGGGATTTTGAAAGAGATCGAAGTTTCTTAAACTCTTCATAGAAATGCATATTTTTAGTTCGACGATATTTCTTTAAAATGTTAGATTTACGACGTAGACAATTGATAATGTCAGTGTTGAACCAAGTAGGAAATGTGCGGTAGTTTTTACGACAAAATAGTTTTGGAACAGATAACTCAAAACAATTGTAGAGGGTTTCATAAAAAACTCGACATGCCTCATTCACATCACTAAACTTCTCCAGTTCGGACCAATCAACTACCTGTAAAGTAGTGTATAGACAATCAAAATTTGCTTTTTTAAAATTAAATGCGACGTGGTCCCTATTCATATAGAACTTATCAGGAGTTTTTGCTACAATATCGAGGGTAAACTCCAAACTCGGATGGAAAGGATCTTCAGGAACAAACGAGAAAGAGGACTTGCTAACGGCACAGTCCATGTTGGAAAAGATGAGATCCAATATATTATTCCTATTATTACGTATGTTATTAAATTGATTAAAATTATGAAAAGAAGCGAAGTGTTCGAGAGAAATACTAAAATTGTTTTTTGAAAATCCACTGAATAAAGGAGTGTTAAAGTCTCCTAAGAATAAAACGTTGTCATTATTAATCTCGTCAAAATTATTAAGAAGATCAAAAAAATTGTCAAAATCACTAAAAGAAATAGAAGGAGGAATGTAGACTACAAACACGAAGAGATGTTGATAACTTGTTACATTTATTTTTATTGCAACCAGATCAATAGCAGGAGAACTTCTACGACTAATATTAGATATATCGAGTTGACGACAGTTATATTTGTTATTAACTGCTATAAGCACACCACCACCTCTATGGATACCCAGGTGGCGGAGATCTCTGTCCCGACGAAAAACATAATAATTATCAGAAAACAATTCACCATCCAAGACGGTGTCATCTAACCAAGACTCAGTAATAACAATTAAATCAAATTCATCAGACGTAGATAAAAATGAATTAAAAAATGTAACTGATTTTGATTTTAATCCCCTAACATTTTGGTAGATGCCATGAAAACTATTGACAGTTTTTTTATTGATTGATATAGATATTTTAGAATGTGAGGGCTGTAAACAGACGAAGCGATTTAAAAAGACTGAGAGTCAGATTTATCAACTGATGGCAGAGATGTGTCAAGAAACGTTGCTACTGGATTTTGTTCAACTGCAGATCTATTTGTATGGTCTTGGCACTCAGTGATTAGGTCGCCCAGGTTTTTTATAATGCACCTTTTAACAGCTTTATTTATTACAAAGTTATCCGTCTTGAATTGATCAAAAATTTTATCGTTTGAGTCTAAGTAATATATGTTCTTATTATTTTTAGCCACATTATAAAAATTACAATTCAATTCATAAACAAAATTATTCAAAATCGGACGATTAACAAAATATGGACAGCCGATAAGAATGATATTAGTATTTAAAAATTTATGATTGATAAGTTCATTTAGAGTATTTTCATCAGGGATTTTTCCTTTTTGTGCTTCATGATTTCCAGCGTATATTACAACAAAATCATTATTGCCAAGTTGTTCGTTGTTGTTTTCAGTTTTAAGAAGCTCTTGTAACGAGGAATAAGGTTTTACTACGGATTGGATCACATATTTGCTAACTGGAATATAAGTTTCTAATAAGTCTATACAATGACGTCCTTTTTGATCAGCAAATATACGAACTTTATATCTGTTCGTCTTAGACACGGACTGGGTACTTACATTCTTTGAATTTGTAGATTTCAAAGTTAAATCAGAAGAGTTGGCAGTTTTAATATTATCATTGGTACGGTTCAAATTAGTAGAGATTTCTGCTATTACTTCGTTTTTTATTGAATTTTTTAATTTCTCAATTTCACGATTAAGGGTATCCTTTAACAAAGAAATTAATTTGCTTTCAAGATCATCAAAACTTTTGCGTACATATTCATCTATTTTATCAAAAGTACAAACAGTAGTCGGTGATTCAGTTATAAACGTTTTTAAATCATCAAGAGTTTTTTTTATTAAGTCGGTTTCTTGCTTTAGGATACCAAGGTCTTCAAATATAGTATTAGTAGAGATATTTAGAGTCGGAGAAGTGGGATTTTGTAAAGATTTTAATTTATCGCAACAAGGGCATGCACTTATTGATGTCAGATCTTGACCAATCGCAGAATAGTTTTTAAAGGCTCTTAAGCAACTGGGGTGATACGCTTTTTTGCAATTTAAGCAAGCGATAGAATTCACGACGGTTTTCAATATTTGAGACGAAGACAAAAATGCATCATTTACAAACGACTCTAAAAACTTCAGTGACATTTCTGTCACCTCCTTTTTCTTCTAATAAAGTATTGGACCCAATAAATTAAGTGTATTTTAAATCACAAGACATTTTCTGTTAAAGCACATTTTTTTTAAAATATCAATTATTTTCAAACTTATATCTCGCTTATGGTTAGTCCTACATGAAAAATGCAAATAACTATTTTGTAGGAAATTTTATCAGCTTTAATTTTAGTGAAAAGATAAAAATTGATAGGAGTAACTGTTTTCGAGATATAAGCAAGAAACGAAAAAACTGTTACCTTAATTAAGGGCTTGCATATAAGCAAATTTAGTACTAAAAACAACTCTGAAGACTTTGGTGACTTTTATGTCTTCTTCTTTTTCCTCTACTAAAGTGTTAGACACAATTAATTTAGTTTAATTTCGGTTTTTCAAACATTTTATTTTAAAGCAAATTTTTGTTAAAGATTATTTATATCCAACTCTATAACTCGCTTACGGTTGGTCCTACAAAAAAAATGCGAATAACTATTTTGTAGAAAATTTTATCAGCTTTAATTTTGAAAGAAAGATAAAAATTGATAGGAGTAACTGTTTTCGAGATATAAGCAAAAAACCAATAAGAAAACTGTAACTGTTACTGAACAAAAATGTAATTCAGTTTTCAATGTTCGACTCTGAAGACTTCAGTGACTTTTATGTCTCCTCCTTTTTTTTCTAATAAAGTATTGGACCCATTAAATTAAGTGTATTTTAAATCACAAGACATTTTCTGTTAAAGCACTTCTTTTTAAATATTAATTATTTTCAAACTTATATCTCGCTTATGGTTAGTCCTACAAGAAAAATGCAAATTAGTATTTTGTAGGAAATTTTATCAGCTTTAATTTTAGTAAAAAGATAAAAATTGATAGGAGTAACTGTTTTCGAGATATAAGCAAAAAACCAAAAAACTGTTACCTTAATTAAGCGCTTGCATATAAGCAAATTTAATAATATTAGTATTATTAATATTAATGTTATTGTTATTAATATGACGACTAAAAACGACTCTCAAGACTTTGGTGACTTTTATGTCTTCTCGTTTTTCCTCTACTAAAGTGTTAGTCTTAATTTAGTTTAATTTCGGTTTTTCAAACATTTTATTTTAAAGCAAATTTTTGTTAATGATTATTTATATCCAACTCTATAACTCGCTTATGGTTGGTCCTACAAAAAAATGCAAATAACTATTTTGTAGGAAATTTTATCAGCTTTAATTTTGAAAAAAAGATAAAAATTGATTGGAGTAACTGTTTTCGAGATATAAGCAAGAAACAAAAAACTGTTACCTTAATTAAGCGTTTGCATATAAGCAAATTTAGTACTATTAGTATTATTATTATTAATGTTATTGTTATTAATATGACGACTAAAGACGACTCTGAAACATTTAGTGACTTTTATGTCTTCTCCTTTTTCCTCTACTAAAGTGTTAGACACAATTAATTTAGTTTAATTCTGGTTTTTCAAGCATTTTATTTTAAAGCAAATTTTTGTTAAATATTATTTATATCCAACTCTATAACTCGTTTATGCTTGGTCCTACAAAAAAAATGTAAATAACTATTTTGTTGGAAATTTTATCAGCTTTAATTTTGAAAGAAAGATAAAATTTGATAGGAGGAACTGTTTTCGAGATATAAGCAAAAAACCAATAAGAAAACTGTAACTGTTACTGAACAAAAATGAAATTCAGTTTTCAATGTTTGAGATTTAGACAAAAATGCAGCATTTAAAAACGACTCTGAAGACTTCAGTGACTTTTATGTCACCTCCATTTTCTTCTAATAAAGTATTGGACCCAATAAATTAAGTGTATTTTAAATCACAAGACATTTTCTGTTAAAACACTTTTTTTTAATTATTAATTATTTTCAAACTTACATCTCGCTTATGGTTAGTTCTACATGAAAAATGCAAATAACTATTTTGTAGAAAATTTTATCACCTTTAATTTTAGTGAAAAAGTAAAAATTGATAGGAGTAACTGTTTTCGAGAAATAAGCAAAAAACAAAAAAACTGTTACCTTAATTAAGCGCTTGCATATAAGCAAATTTAGTACTACTAGTATTGTTATTATAAATGTTATTGTTATTAATATGACGACTAAAGACAACTCTAAGACTTTAGTGACTTTTATGTCTCCTCCTTTTTCCTCTACTAAAGTGTTAGACGCAATTAATTTAGTTTAATTTCAGTTTTTCAAACATTTTATTTTAAAGCAAATTTTTGTTAAATATTAAAAACTATAAAATGGCTTAGATTGCCTAAAAACACAGATCACACATAATCTTTTGCATAGAAATGAGAAAACGCTCATTTAACACACAAAATAAGCTCCATTTTTCCTTATTAAAGTATTATTATTATTATTACTTTTGTTACTATTACTATCATTATTATTATTATTATTATTATTATTGATATTATTATTATTATTATTATTATTATTATTATTATTATTATTAACTTATTAATTTTAGCCAATTTCTTGCCTAAAAACTATCAAATGGCTTAGATTGCCTAAAAACACAGATCACACATGATCTTTTGCATAGAAATGAGAAAAGCTCATGTAACACAAAATAAGCTCCATTTTTGCATAGAAAACTAAGCTTACTTTTATTACTACTATTATTATTATTTTTATTAATATTATTATTATTACTATTATTTTTATTATTATTATTACTATTATTATTATTATTATTATTATTATTAATATTATTATTATTAATATTATTATTATTAAAAACCGATTATAACTTTTGTATAGTAAATGTTTTTATACCAGTTTTAAAATGAGTTATTAATTTTAAACAATTTCTTGCCTAAAAACACAGATCACAGATGATCTCTTGCATAGAAATGAGAAAACGCTCAGATAACACAAAATAAGCATCATTTTTGCTTAGAAAAACTAAGCTTTAATTTAGAAAGAAATTTATTATTATAAGTATTATTATCATTATTATTATTATTATTATTATTATTATTATTATTATTATTATTATTATTATTATTTCTTTTATTACTATTATTATTATTATTATTATTATTATTATTATTATTATTATTAACTTTTGTATAGTAAATGTTTTTATACCAGTTTTAAAATGAGTTATTAATTTTATTCAATTTCTTGCCTAAAAACACAGATCACAGATGATCTCTTGCATAGAAATGAGAAAACGCTCATATAACACACAAAATAAGCTTTATTTTTGCTTAGAAAACTAAGCTTACTTTTATTACTATTATTATTATTTTTATTTATATTATTATTATTATTATTATTATTATTATTACTATTATTATTATTATTATTAACTTTTGTATAGTAAATGTTTTTATACCAGTTTTAAAATAAGTTTTTAATTTTAGACAATTTCTTGCCTAAAAACACAGATCACAGATGATCTCTTGCATAGAAATGAGAAAACGCTTAGATAACACAAAATAAGCATCATTTTTGCTTAGAAAAACTAAGCTTTAATTTAGAAAGAAATTCATTATTATAAGTATTATTATCATTATTATTATTATTATTATTATTATTATTATTATTACTTTTATTATTATTATTATTATTATTATTATTATTATTATTATTATTATTATTATTATTATTATTATTATTATTATTATTATTATTATTATTATTATTATTATTAACTTTTGTATAGTAAATGTTTTTATACCAGTTTTAAAATGAGTTATTAATTTTAGACAATTTCTTGCCTAAAAATACAGATCACAGATGATTTCTTGCATAGAAATGAGAAAACGCTCATATAACACACAAAATAAGCTTCATTTTTGCTTAGAAAACTAAGCTTACTTTTATTACTACTATTATTATTATTATTATTATTATTACTATTATTATTATTAATATTATTTTTATTATTATTATTATTATTATTATTGTTATTATTATTATTATTATCAAAAAATTGTATTAAACAGACAGAAAACGTCGTATTCTGACACAAAAAAACGAATTACGTTATAGACTTGACGAGAACGGCGTATTTCGGACTCTTATAGGACTCTTATAGGGTCAAAAAGTATCAGTTTGGATTAAAACAAATTATTTTTGTTGACTCTCAGTCTGAATTGTTCATCAGTTCAAAAAAAAACGGCTTATTTTAGACGATCTTTTGCTTTGAACAAAAAAACTTACATCGAACAGACTAAAAACGTATTAATCTGGCATAAAAGAGCAATTTATGTATCACTTTGGATAAAGGCAGCTAATCCTATTCGTTTCATTGCTTAAAATAGACAAAATTGTTAATAAATCTAACAAAAACGCTGTATTCTAGCACAAAATACTAATTACATTATAGTTTCGACGAGAATAGCTTATTTGGAATGATTCATGCTTCCAAACGAGTAAATTTTTATTAAACAGATGCCAAACATCATGTTTTGTCCTATAAAGACATTTTATATTGCAGTTTGTATTAAAACAAAATATTTTCGTTGATTCTTTGTTAGAAGCAGCAAACCTAACATTAAAGAATCTGAAAACTTTGTATTCGGACACAAACCACCGAATTTTGTATCAGTTTAGACAAAAACCGTTGATTTTCGACAATATTTTGCTTTGAACAAGAAAACTTATATCAAACTGACTAAAAACGTCTTATTTTAGCACAAAACAAAAGATTTGCGTTATAGTCTTAACGAGAGCTGTTAATTTCAAACGGTTCTATGCTTTGAAACGAGTAAACTTTCACTGTACAGAGGAAAAACATCTTATTTCGCCTTTTAAAAACGATTCATGCCACAGTTTGGATAAAAACCAATTATTTTCGTTAATTCATTGTTACAAACATAAACCTTACATCAAAGTAACTGAAAACCCCTTATTCAGGCACAGAAATTCGAATTACGTTTCAGTCTGGACAAAAACTGCTTACTTTAGACGATCCTTTGTTTTGAATACACAAACTTACATTAAAAAGATTAAAAACGTCTTATTCTGGCTGAAAACTGCAAATTATATATTACTCTAGATAAAAGCAATTTATCCTGATTACTCCTTTACTTAGAATAGAGTAAACTTGTATAAAACTTAATGAAAACTTTAAATTTCGTCTCAAAGAAATAATTTACGTTATAGTTTTGACCAGCACTGTTTATTTCAAACGATTTTATGATTCGAAACTAATGAACTTTTATGGGGCAGATGCAAAACCACATATTACCATATAAAGCGTTGTTTTAAAGCAAATTATTACCTTTTGCAACAAGTAATTTCACGTCAAAGAAACTGAAAACTTCGTATCCATACATAAATATCGAATTACGTATCAGTTTAGGCAAATACAGCTTATTTTAAACGATTCCTTGCTATAAACAAGAAAAATTTTATCAAGCATATTGAAAACGTCTTATTCTCGAAAATAAGAGCAAATTATGTATCAGTTTTAACAAAAGCGGATTACTCTGTTTGATTCTATGCTTAGAGTAGAGTAAACTACTATAAAACGTAATGAAAACTCTATATTCAAGCTCAAAAGAACAAATTACGTTATAGTTTTGACTAAAAAAAAATATTTCGGACGATTACATACTTCGAAGTAAGCAAACTTTAATTGAACAAGTGCAAAAGCTAATACTTTGCTTTAAAATAACAATTTATGTGGTAAAATGGTATTTTGCATCTGTCCTATAAAAGTTTACTCGTTTCGCTTCATTGAATCATTCGAAATAAATTATTTTGACACAACAACAACGAAAATAATTTGTTTTTGTTTAAACTGTAACATAAGTCGCTTTTATAAAACGAACTAAGACGTTTGGCTTCTGTTTAGTGAAAGTTTTCTCGTTTGGGGGTATAAAATCGTTTGAAATTAAGAGTTCTGGTCAAAACTATAACGTAAATTATTTCTTTGTATCACTTTAAAGATTTGCGTTATAGTCTTGACGAGAACTGTTAATTTCAAACGATTCTATGCTTTGAAACCAGTATACTTTCACTGAACAGAGGCAAAACGTCTAATTTCGCTTTTAAAAAACGATTTATGTCACAGAAAATCAAATTACGTTTCAGTCTAGACACAAATTGCTTATTTTAGACGATTCTTTTTTTTGAACACGAAGACTTACATTAAAAAGATTAAAAACGTCTTATTCTGGCTCAAAACTGCAAATTATGTATTACTTTGGATAAAAGTAGTTTATCCCGATTACTCCTTTGCTTAGAATAGAGCAAACTTGTATAAAACTTAATGAAAACTTTAAATTTCGTCTCAAAGAAATAATTTACGTTATAGTTTTGACCAGAACTGTTAATTTCAAACGATTTTATGCCCCCAAACGAGAAAACTTTCACTAAACAGATGCCAAACGCCTTAGTTCGTTTTATAAAAACGACATGTTACAGTTTGAACAAAAAAATTATTTTCGTTGTTGTGTCAAAATAATTTATTTCGAATGATTCAATGGAGCGAAACGTGTAAACTTTTATAGGACAGATGCAAAATACCATATTACCACTTAAATCGTTATTTTAAAGCAAAGTATTAGCTTTTGCACTTGTTCAATTAAAGTTTGCTTACTTCGAAGTATGTAGTCGTCCGAAATAATTTTTTTTGTCAAAACTATAACGTAATTTGTTCTTTTGAGCTTGAATATAGAGTTTTCATTACGTTTTATAGTAGTTTACTCTACTCTAAGCATAGAATCAAACAGAGTAATCCGCTTTTGTTAAAACTGATATATAATTTGCTCTTATTTTCGAGAATAAGACATTTTCAATATGTTTGATAAAATTTTTCTTGTTTATAACAAGGAATAGTTTAAAATAAGCTGTATTTGCCTAAACTGATACGTAATTCGATATTTGTGCATGGATACGATGTTTTCAGTTTATTTGACGTGTGAAATTTCTTGTTGCAAAAGGTAATAATTTGCTTTAAAACAACGCTTTATATGGTAATATGTGGTTTTGCATCTGCCCCATAAAAGTTCATTAGTTTCGAATCATAAAATCGTTTGAAATAAACAGTGCTGGTCAAAACTATAACGTAAATTATTTCTTTGAGACGAAATTTAAAGTTTTCATTAAGTTTTATACAAGTTTACTCTATTCTAAGTAAAGGAGTAATCAGGATAAATTGCTTTTATCTAGAGTAATATATAATTTGCAGTTTTCAGCCAGAATAAGACGTTTTTAATCTTTTTAATGTAAGTTTTTGTATTCAAAACAAAGGATCGTCTAAAGTAAGCAGTTTTTGTCCAGACTGAAACGTAATTCCAATTTCTGTGCCTGAATAAGGGGTTTTCAGTTGCTTTGATGTAAGGTTTCATGATTGTAACAATGAATTAACGAAAATAATTGGTTTTTATCCAAACTGTGTCATGAATCGTTTTTAAAAGGCGAAATAAGATGTTTTTTCTCTGTACAGTGAAAGTTTACTCGTTTCAAAGCATAGAACCGTTTGAAATTAACAGCTCTCGTTAAGACTATAACGCAAATCTTTTGTTTTGTACTAAAATAAGACGTTTTTAGTCAGTTTGATATAAGTTTTCTTGTTCAAAGCAAAATATTGTCGAAAATCAAACGTTTTTGTCTAAACTGATACAAAATTCGGTGGTTTGTGTCCGAATACAAAGTTTTCAGATTCTTTAATGTTAGGTTTGCTGCTTCTAACAAAGAATCAACGAAAATATTTTGTTTTAATACAAACTGCAATATAAAATGTCTTTATAGGACAAAACATGATGTTTGGCGTCTGTTTAATAAAAATTTACTCGTTTGGAAGCATAGAATCATTCCAAATAAGCTATTCTCGTCGAAACTATAATGTAATTAGTATTTTGTGCTAGAATACAGCGTTTTTGTTTGATTTATTAACAATTTTGTCTATTCTAAGCAATGAAACGAATAGGATTAGCTGCCTTTATCCAAAGTGATACATAAATTGCTCTTTTATGCCAGATTAATACGTTTTTAGTCTGTTCGATGTATATTTTCATGTTCAAAGCAAAAGATCGTCTAAAATAAGCCGTTTTTGTTTGAACTGATGAACAATTCAGACTGAGAGTCAACAAAAATAATTTGTTTTAATCCAAACTGATACTTTTTGACCCTATAAGAGTCCTATAAGAGTCCGAGATACGCCGTTCTCGTCAAGTCTATAACGTAATTCATTTTTTTGTGTCAGAATACGACGTTTTCTGTCTGTTTAATATAATTTTTTAATAATAATAATAATAACAATAATAATAATAATAATAATAATAATAATAATAATAATAATAATAGTAATAATAATAATAATAATAATAATAACAATAATAATAATAATAATAATAATAATAATAGTAATAATAATAATAATAGTAATAAAAGTAAGCTTAGTTTTCTAAGCAAAAATGAAGCTTATTTTGTGTGTTATATGAGCGTTTTCTCATTTCTATGCAAGAAATCATCTGTGATCTGTATTTTTAGGCAAGAAATTGTCTAAAATTAATAACTCATTTTAAAACTGGTATAAAAACATTTACTATACAAAAGTTAATAATAATAATAATAATAATAATAATAAAAATAATAATAATAGTAATAAAAGTAAGCTTAGTTTTCTAAGCAAAAATGAAGCTTATTTTGTGTGTTATATGAGCGTTTTCTCATTTCTATGCAAGAGATCATCTGTGATCTGTGTTTTTAGGCAAGAAATTGAATAAAATTAATAACTCATTTTAAAACTGGTATAAAAACATTTACTATACAAAAGTTAATAATAATAATAATAATAATAATAATAATAATAATAGTAATAATAACAATAATAATAGTAATAATAATAATATTAATAATAATAATAATAATAATAATAATAATAATGATAATAATACTTATAATAATGAATTTCTTTGTAAATTAAAGCTTAGTTTTTCTAAGCAAAAATGATGCTTATTTTGTGTTATCTGAGCGTTTTCTCATTTCTATGCAAGAGATCATCTGTGATCTGTTTTTTTAGGCAAGAAATTGTCTAAAATTAATAACTCATTTTAAAACTGGTATAAAAACATTTACTATACAAAAGTTATAATCGGTTTTTAATAATAATAATATTAATAATAATAATAATAATAATAATAATAATAAAAATAATAGTAATAATAATAATAATAATAAAAATAATAATAATAGTAGTAATAAAAATAAGCTTAGTTTTCTAAGCAAAAATGAAGCTTATTTTGTGTTATATGAGCTTTTCTCATTTCTATGCAAAAGATCATGTGTGATCTGTGTTTTTAGGCAATCTAAGCCATTTGATAGTTTTTAGGCAAGAAATTGGCTAAAATTAATAACTCATTTTAAAACTGGTATAAAAACATTTACTATACAAAAGTTAATAATAATAATAATAATAAATAATAATAATAATAATAATAATAATAATAATAATAATACTAATAATAATAATAATAATAACAATAATAATAATAATAATAATAATAATAATAATAATAATAGTAATAGTAACAAAAGTAATAATAATAATAATACTTTTAATAAGGAAAAATGGAGCTTATTTTGTGTGTTACATGAGCGTTTTCTCATTTCTATGCATAAGCCATTTAATAGTTTTTAATATTTAACAAAAATTTGCATTAAAATAAAATGTTTGAAAAACTGAAATTAAACTAAATTAAGTGTGTCTAACAATTTAGTAGAGAAAAAAGGAGAAGAAATAAAAGTCACTAAAGTCTTAGAGTTGTCTTTAGTCGTCATATTAATAACAATAACATTTATAATAACAATACTAGTAGTACTAAATTTGCTTATATGCAAGCGCTTAATTAAGGTAACAGTTTTTTTGTTTTTTGCTTATATCTCGAAAACAGTTACTCCTATCAATTTTTGCTTTTTCACCAAAATTAAGGTGATAAAATTTCCTACAAAATAGTTATTTGCATTTTTCATGTAGAACTAACCATAAGCGAGATATAAGTTTGAAAATAATTAATAATTAAAAAAAAGTGTTTTAACAGAAAATGTCTTGTGATTTATAAAATACACTTAATTTATTGGGTCCAATTCTGTATTAGAAGAAAAAGGAGGTGACATAAAAGTCACTGAAGTCTTCAGAGTCGTTTTTAAATGCTGCATTTTTGTCTTCGTCTCAAACATTGAAAACTGAATTACATTTTTGTTCAGTAACAGTTACAGTTTTCTTATTGGTTTTTTGCTTATATCTCGAAAACTGTTACTCCTATCAATTTTTATCTTTATTTCAAAATTAAAGCTGATAAAATTTCCTACAAAATCGTTATTTGCATTTTTCATGTAGGACCAACCATAAGCGAGTTATAGAATTGGATATAAATAATATTTAACAAAAATTTGCTTTAAAATGAAATGTTTGAAAAACTGAAATTAAACTAATTTAATTGGGTCTAACACTTTAGTAGAGGAAAAAGAAAAAGACATAAAAGTCACTAAAGGTTTCAGAGTCGTCTTTAGTCGTCATATTAATAACAATAACATTAATGATAATAATACTAATAGTACTAAATTTGCTTATATGCAAACGCTTAATTAAGGTAACAGTGTTTTGGTTTCTAGCTTATATCTCGAAAACGGTTACTCCTATCAATTTTTATCTTATTACTAAAATTAAAGCTGATAAAATTTCCTACAAAATAGTTATTTGCATTTCTTTTGTAAGACTAACCATAAGCGAGTTATAGAGTTGGAAATAAATAATCTTCAACCAAAAATTTGCTTTAAAATAAAATGTTTGAAAAATCGAAATTAAACTAAATTAATTGAGTCTAACACTTTAGTATAGGAAAAAGAGAAGACATAAAAGTCACCAAAGTCTTCAGAGTCGTTTTTAGTCGTCATTTTAATAACAATAACATTAATAATAATAATACTAATAGTACTAAATTTGCTTATATGCAAGCGCTTTATTAAGGTAACAGTTTTTTGGTTTCTTGCTTATTTCTCGAAAACAGTTACTCCTATCAATTTTTATCTTTTTACTAAAATTAAAGCTGATAAAATTTCCTACAAAATAGTTATTTGCATTGTTCTTGTAGGAAAAAGCATAAGCGAGTTATAGAGATGGATATAAATAATATTTAACAAAAATTTGCTTTAAAATAAAATGTTTGAAATACTGAAATTAAACTAAATTAATTGTGTCTAACACTTTAGTAGAGAAGAAAGAAGAAGACATAAAAGTCACTAAAGGTTTCAGAGTCGTCTTTAATCGTCATATTAATAACAATAACATTAATAATAATAATACTAATAGTACTAAATTTGCTTATATGCAAACGCTTAATTAAGTTAACAGTTTTTTGGTTTCTTGCTTATATCTCGAAAACAGTTACTCCTATCAATTTTTATCTTTTACTAAAATTAAAGCTGATAAAATTTCCTACAAAATAGTAATTTGCATTTTTCATGTAGGACTAACCATAAGCGAGATATAAGTTTGAAAATAACTAATATTTAAAAAAAAGTGCATTAACAGAAAATGTCTTGTGATTTAAAATACACTTAATTTATTGGGTCCAATACTTTATTAGAAGAAAAAGGAGGTGACATAAAAGTCACTGAAGTCTTCAGAGTCGATTTTAAATGCTGCATTTTCGTCTTCGTCTCAAACATTGAAAACTGAATTACATTTTTGTTCAGTAACAGTTACAGTTTTCTTATTGGTTTTTTGCTTATATCTTGAAAACTGTTACTCCTATTAATTTTTATCTTTCATTCAAAATTAAAGATGATAAAATTTCCTACAAAATCGTTATTAGCATTTTTCTTGTAGGACCAACCATAAGCGAGTTATAGAGTTGGATATAAATAATCTTTAACAAAAATTTGCTTTAAAATAAAATGTTTGAAAAACCGAAATTAAACTAAATTAATTGGGTCTAACACTTTAGTAGAGGAAAAAGGAGAAGACATAAAGTCACCAAAGTCTTCAGAGTTGATTTTAGTACTAAATTTGCTTATATGCAAGCGCTTAATTAAGGTAACAGTTTTTTGGTTTCTTGCTTATATCTCAGAAACAGTTACCCCTATCAATTTTTATCTTTTTACTAAAATTAAAGCTGATAAAATTTCCTACAAAATAGTAATTTGCATTTTTCATGTAGGACTAACCATAAGCGAGATATAAGTTTGAAAATAATTAATATTTAAAAAAAAAGTGTTTTAACAGAAAATGTCTTGGGATTTAAAATACACTTAATTTATTGGGTCCAATAGTTTATTAGAAGAAAAAAGAGGTAACATAAAAGTCACTGAAGTCTTCAGAGTCGATTTTAAATGCTGCATTTTCGTCTTCGTCTCAAACATTGAAAACTGAATTACATTTTTGTTCAGTAACAGTTACAGTTTTCTTATTGGTTTTTTGCTTATATCTCGAAAACTGTTACTCCTATCAATGTTTATCTTTATTTCAAAATTAAAGCCGATAAAATTTCCTACAAAATCGTTATTTGCATTTTTCATGTAGGACCAACCATAAGCGAGTTATAGAGTTGGATATAAATAATATTTAACAAAAATTTGCTTTAAAATAAAATGTTTGAAAAACTGAAATTAAACTAATTTAATTGTGTCTAACACTTTAGTAGAGGAAAAAGAAAAAGACATAAAAGTCACTAAAGGTTTCAGAGTCGTCTTTAGTCGTCATATTAATAACAATAACATTAATGATAATAATACTAATAGTACTAAATTTGCTTATATGCAAACGCTTAATTAAGGTAACAGTGTTTTGGTTTCTTGCTTATATCTCGAAAACAGTTACTCCTATCAATTTTTATCTTTTTACTAAAATTAAAGCTGATAAAATTTCCTACAAAATAGTTATTTGCATTTCTTTTGTAAGACCAACCATAAGCGAGTTATAGAGTTGGATATAAAATATCTTCAACAAAAATTTGCTTTAAAATAAAATGTTTGAAAAACCGAAATTAAACTAAATTAATTGAGTCTAACACTTTAGTATAGGAAAAAGGAGAAGACATAAAAGTCACCAAAGTTTTGAGAGTCGTTTTTAGTCGTCATATTAATAACAATAACATTAATAATAATAATACTAATAGTACTAAATTTGCTTATATGCAAGCGCTTAATTAAGGTAACAGTTTTTTGGTTTCTTGCTTATATCTCGAAAACAGTTACTCCTATTAATTTTTAACTTTCTACTAAAATTAAAGCTGATAAAATTTCCTACAAAATAGTAATTTGCATTTTTCATGTAGGACTAACCATAAGCGAGATATAAGTTTGAAAATAATTAATATTTAAAAAGAAGTGCTTTAACAGAAAATGTCTTGTGATTTAAAATACACTTAATTTAATGGGTCCAATACTTTATTAGAAAAAAAAGGAGGAGACATAAAAGTCACTGAAGTCTTCAGAGTCGAACATTGAAAACTGAATTACATTTTTGTTCAGTAACAGTTACAGTTTTCTTATTGGTTTTTTGCTTATATCTCGAAAACAGTTACTCCTATCAATTTTTATCTTTCTTTCAAAATTAAAGCTGATAAAATTTTCTACAAAATAGTTATTCGCATTTTTTTTGTAGGACCAACCGTAAGCGAGTTATAGAGTTGATGCAAATAACCATTTTGTAGGAAATTTTATCAGCTTTAATTTTGACAGAAAGATAAAAATTGATAGGAGTAACTGTTTTCGAGATATAAGCAAAAAACCAATAAGAAAACTGTGACTGTTACTGAACAAAAATGTAATTCAGTTTTCAATGTTTGAGACGAAGACGAAACTGCAGCATTTAAAATCGACTCTGAAGACTTCAGTGACTTATATGTCACCCCCTTTTTTTTTAATAAAGTATTGGACCTAATAAATTAAGTGTATTTTAAATCACAAGACATTTTCTGTTAAAGCACTTTTTTTTTAAATATTAATTATTTTCAATCATATATCTCGCTTATGGTTAGTCCTACATGAAAAATGCAAATAACTATTTTGTAGGAAATTTTATCAGCTTAAATTTTAGTAAAAAGATAAAAATTGATAGGAGTAACTGTTTTCGAGATATAAGCAAGAAACCAAAACACTGTTACCTTAATTAAGCGTTTGCATATAAGCAAATTTAGTACTATTAGTATTATTATTATTAATGTTATTGTTATTAATATGACAACTAAAGACAACTCTGAAACCTTTAGTGACTTTTATGTCTTTTCCTTTTTTCTCTACTAAAGTGTTAGACACAGTTAAATTAGTTTAATTTCAGTTTTTCAAACATTTTATTTTAAAGCAAATTTTTGTTAAATATTATTTATATCCAACTCTATAACTCGCTTATGGTTGGTCCTACAAAAAAAATGCAAATAACTATTTTGTAGAATATTTTATCAGCTTTAATTTTGAAAGAAAGACAAAAATTCATAGGAGTAACTGTTTTCGAGATATAAGCAAGAAACCAAAAAACTGTTACCTTAATAAAGCGCTTGCATATAAGCAGATTTAGTACTATTAGTATTATTATTATTAATGTTATTGTTATTAATATGACGACTAAAAACGATTCTGAAGACTTTGGTGACTTTTATGTCTTTTTCTTTTCTCTACTAAAGTGTTAGACACAATTAATTTAGTTTAATTTCAGTATTTCAAACATTTTATTTTTAAGCAAAATTTTTGTTAAATATTATTTATATCCAACTTTATAACTCGCTTATGGTTGGTCCTACAAGAAAAATGCAAATAACTATTTTGTAGGAAATGTTATCAGCTTTAATTTTGAAAGAAAGATAAAAATTGATAGGAGTAACTGTTTTCGAGATATAAGCAAAAAACCAAAGTAAAAACTGTTACCGTTTCAGAACAAAAATGTAATTCAGTTTTCAATGTTTGAGACGAAGACGAAAATGCAGCATTTAAAATCGACTCTGAAGACTTCAGTGACTTATATGTCACCCCCTTTTTTTTTAATAAAGTATTGGACCTAATAAATTAAGTGTATATTAAATCACAAGACATTTTCTGTTAAAGCACTTCTTTTTTAAATATTAATTATTTTCAATCTTATATCTCGCTTATGGTTAGTCCTACATAAAAAATGCAAATAACTATTTTGTAGGAAATTTTATCAGCTTGAATTTTAGTAAAAAGACAAAAATTGATAGGAGTAACTGTTTTCGAGATATGAGCAAGAAACCAAAACACTGTTACCTTAATTAAGCGTTTGCATATAAGCAAATTTAGTACTATTAGTATTATTATTATTAATGTTATTGTTATTAATATGACGATTAAAGACAACTTTGAAACCTTTAGTGACTTTTATGTCTTCTTCTTTTTCCTCTACTAAAGTGTTAGACACAATTAAATTAGTTTAATTTCAGTTTTTCAAACATTTTATTTTAAAGCAAATTTTTGTTAAATATTATTTATATCCAACTCTATAACTCGCTTATGGTTGGTCCTACAAGAAAAATGCAAATAACTATTTTGTAGGAAATTTTATCAGCTTTAATTTTGACAGAAAGATAAAAATTGATAGGAGTAACTGTTTTAGAGATATAAGCAAAAAACCAATAAGAAAACTGTGACTGTTACTGAACAAAAATGTAATTCAGTTTTCAATGTTTGAGACGAAGACGAAACTGCAGCATTTAAAAACGACTCTGAAGACTTCAGTGACTTTTATGTCACTTCCTTTTTCTTTTAATAAAGTATTGGACCCAATAAATTAAGTGTATTTTAAATCACAAGACATTTTCTGTTAAAGCACTTTTTTTTTAAATATTAATTATTTTCAATCATATATCTCGCTTATGGTTAGTCCTACATGAAAAATGTAAATAACTATTTTGTAGGAAATTTTATCAGCTTGAATTTTAGTAAAAAGATAAAAATTGATAGGAGTAACTGTTTTCGAGACATGAGCAAGAAACCAAAACACTGTTACCTTAATTAAGCGTTTGCATATAAGCAAATTTAGTACTATTAGTATTATTATTATTAATGTTATTGTTATTAATATGACAACTAAAGACAACTCTGAAACCTTTAGTGACTTTTATGTCTTTTTCTTTTTCCTCTACTAAAGTGTTAGACTCAATTAATTTAGTTTAATTTCGGTTTTTCAAACATTTTATTTTAAAGCAAATTTTTGTTAAATATTATTTATATCCAACTCTATAACTCGCTTATGGTTGGTCCTACAAAAAAATGCAAATAACTATTTTGTAGGAAATTTTATTAGCTTTAATTTTGAAAAAAAGATAAAAATTGATAGGAGTAACTGTTTTCGAGATATAAGCAAGAAACCAAAAAAATGTTACGTTAATTAAGCGTTTGCATATAAGCAAATTTAGTACTATTAGTATTATTATTATTAATGTTATTGTTATTAATATGACGACTAAAGACGACTCTGAAACATTTAGTGACTTTTATGTCTTCTCCTTTTTCCTCTACTAAAGTGTTAGACACAATTAATTTAGTTTAATTCCGGTTTTTCAAGCATTTTATTTTAAAGCAAATTTTTGTTAAATATTATTTATAACCAACTCTATAACTCGTTTATGCTTGGTCCTACAAGAAAAATGTAAATAACTATTTTGTTGGAAATTTTATCAGCTTTAATTTTGAAAGAAAGATAAAATTTGATAGGAGTAACTGTTTTCGAGATATAAGCAAAAAACCAATAAGAAAACTGTAACTGTTACTGAACAAAAATGTAATTCAGTTTTCAATGTTTGAGACGAAGTCAAAAATGCAGCATTTAAAAACGACTCTGAAGACTTCAGTGACTTTTATGTCACCTCCTTTTTCTTCTAATAAAGTATTGGACCCAACAAATTAAGTGTATTTTAAATCACAAGACATTTTCTGTTAAAACACTTTTTTTTAATTAATAATTATTTTCAAACTTATATCTCGCTTATGGTTAGTTCTACATGAAAAATGCAAATAACTATTTTGTAGGAAATTTTATCACCTTTAATTTTGGTGAAAAAGTAAAAATTGATAGGAGTAACTGTTTTCGAGATATAGGCAAAAAACAAAAAAACTGTTACCTTAATTAAGCGCTTGCATATAAGCAAATTTAGTACTACTAGTATTGTTATTATAAATGTTATTGTTATTAATATGACGACTAAAGACAACTTTAAGACTTTAGTGACTTTTATGTCTCCTCCTTTTTCCTCTACTAAAGTGTTAGACACAATTAATTTAGTTTAATTTCGGTTTTTCAAACATTTTATTTTAAAGCAAATTTTTGTTAAATATTAAAAACTATAAAATGGCTTAGATTGCCTAAAAACACAGATCACACATGATCTTTTGCATAAAAATGAGAAAACGCTCATGTAACACACAAAATAAGCTCCATTTTTCCTTTTTAAAAGTATTATTATTATTATTACTTTTGTTACTATTACTATTATTATTATTATTATTATTATTATTATTATTGTTATTATTATTATTATTATTATTATTATTATTATTATTATTATTATTATTATTATTATTATTATTATTATTATTATTATTATTATTAAAAACTTATATTAAACAGACAGAAAACGTCGTATTCTGACACAACTTAAAACACAGATCACACATGATCTTTTGCATAGAAATGAGAAAACGCTCATATAACACAAAATAAGCTTCATTTTGGCTTAGAAAACTAAGCTTACTTTTACTACTACTATTATTTTTATTTTTATTATTATTATTATTATTACTATTATTTTTATTATTATTATTATTATTATTATTATTATTATTATTATTATTATTATTATTATTATTATTATTATTATTAATATTATTATTATTAAAGACCGATTATAACTTTTGTATAGTAAATGTTTTTATACCAGTTTTAAAATGAGTTATTAATTTTAGACAATTTCTTGCCTAAAAACACAGATCACAGATGATCTCTTGCATAGAAATGAGAAAACGCTCAGATAACACAAAATAAGCATCATTTTTGCTTAGAAAAACTAAGCTTTAATTTAGAAAGAAATTTATTATTATAAGTATTATTATCATTATTATTATTATTATTATTATTATTATTATTATTATTTTTTTTTTATTACTATTATTATTATTATTATTATTATTATTATTATTATTATTATTATTATTATTATTATTATTATTATTATTAACTTTTGTATAGTAAATGTTTTTATACCAGTTTTAAAATGAGTTATTAATTTTATTTAATTTCTTGCCTAAAAACACAGATCACAGATGATCTCTTGCATAGAAATGAGAAAACGCTCATATAACACACAAAATAAGCATCATTTTTGCTTAGAAAAACTAAGCTTTAATTTAGAAAGAAATTCATTATTATAAGTATTATTATCATTATTATTATTATTATTATTATTATTTCTTTTATTACTATTATTATTATTATTATTATTATTATTACTATTATTATTATTATTATTATTAACTTTTGTATAGTAAATGTTTTTATACCAGTTTTAAAATGAGTTATTAATTTTAGACAATTTCTTGCCTAAAAATACAGATCACAGATGATTTCTTGCATAGAAATGAGAAAGCGCTCATATAACACACAAAATAAGCTTCATTTTTGCTTAGAAAACTAAGCTTACTTTTATTTCTATTATTATTTTTATTATTATTATTATTATTATTATTATTATTATTATTATTATTATTGTTATTATTATTATTATTATTATTATTATTATTATTATTGTTATTATTATTATTATTATTATTATTATTATTGTTATTATTATTATTATTATTAAAAACTTATATTAAACAGACAGAAAACGTCGTATTCTGACACAAAAAAACGAATTACGTTATAGACTTGACGAGAACGGCGTATCTCGGACTCTTATAGGACTCTTATAGTGTCAAAAATTATCAGTTTGGATTAAAACAAATTATTTTTGTTGACTCTCAGTCTGAATTGTTCATCAGTTCAAACAAAAACGGCTTACTTTAGACGATCTTTTGCTTTGAACAAGAAAACTTACATCGAACAGACTAAAAACGTATTAATCTGGCATAAAAGAGCAATTTATGTATCACTTTGAATAAAGGCAGCTAATCCTATTCGTTTCATTGCTTAAAATAGACAAAATTGTTAATAAATCTAACAAAAACGCTGTATTCTAGCACAAAATACTAATTACATTATAGTTTCGACGAGAATAGCTTATTTGGAATGATTCTATGCTTCCAAACGAGTAAATTTTTAATAAACAGATGCCAAACATCATGTTTTGTCCTATAAAGACATTTTATATTGCAGTTTGTATTAAAACAAAATATTTTCGTTGATTCTTTGTTAGAAGCAGCAAACCTAACATTAAAGAATCTGAAAACTTTGTATTCGGACACAAACCACCGAATTTTGTTTCAGTTTAGACAAAAACGGTTGATTTTCGACAATATTTTGCTTTGAACAAGAAAGCTTATATCAAACTGACTAAAAACGTCTTATTTTAGCACAAAACAAAAGATTTGCGTTATAGTCTTAAAGCTGATTCATGCCACAGTTTGGATAAAAACCAATTATTTTTGTTAATTCATTGTTACAAACAAGAAACCTTACATCAAAGAAACTG
Organism: Tribolium castaneum; assembly: GCF_031307605.1. Lineage (NCBI taxonomy): Eukaryota > Metazoa > Arthropoda > Insecta > Coleoptera > Tenebrionidae > Tribolium > Tribolium castaneum. Next base: position 1,457,966 of record NC_087396.1, on the reverse strand, counting down.
AAAACCCCTTATTTAGGCACAGAAATTCGAATTACGTTTCAGTCTGGACAAAAACTGCTTATTTTAGACGATCCTTTGTTTTGAACACGAAAACTTACATTAAAAAGATTAAAAACGTCTTATTCTGGCTGAAAACTGCAAATTATATATTACTCTAGATAAAAGCATTTTATCCTGATTACTCCTTTACTTAGAATAGAGTAAACTTGTATAAAACTTAATGAAAACTTTAAATTTCGTCTCAAAGAAATAATTTACGTTATAGTTTTGACCAGCACTGTTTATTTCAAACGAAATTATGATTCGAAACTAATGAACTTTTATGGGACAGATGCAAAACCACATATTACCATATAAAGCGTTGTTTTAAAGCAAAGTATTACCTTTTGCAACAAGAAATTTCACGTCAAAGAAACTGAAAACATCGTATCCATGCACAAATATCGAATTACGTATCAGTTTAGGCAAATACAGCTTATTTTAAACGATTCCATGCTATAAACAAGAAAAATTTTATCAAACATATTGAAAATGTCTTATTCTCGAAAATAAGAGCAAATTATGTATCAGTTTTAACAAAAGCGGATTACTCTGTTTGATTCTATGCTTAGAGTAGAGTAAACTACTATAAAACGTAATGAAAACTCTATATTCAAGCTCAAAAGAACAAATTACGTTATAGTTTTGACAAAAAAAAATTATTTCGGACGACTACATATTTCGAAGTAAGCAAACTTTAATTGAACAAGTGCAAAAGCTAATACTTTGCTTTAAAATAACGATTTATGTGGTAATATAGTATTTTGCATCTGTCCTATAAAAGTTTACTCGTTTCGCTCCATTGAATCATTCGAAATAAATTATTTTGACACAACAACGAAAATAATTTTTTTGTTTCAACTGTAACATGTCGTTTTTATAAAACGAACTAAGAAGTTTGGCATCTGTTTAGTGAAAGTTTTCTCGTTTGGGGGCATAAAATCGTTTGAAATTAACAGTTCTGGTCAAAACTATAACGTAAATTATTTCTTTGAGACGAAATTTAAAGTTTTCATTAAGTTTTATACAAGTTTGCTCTATTCTAAGCAAAGGAGTAATCAGGATAAACTGCTTTTATCCAAAGTAATACATAATTTGCAGTTTTGAGCCAGAATAAGACGTTTTTAATCTTTTTAATGTAAGTTTTCGTGTTCAAAAGAAAGAATCGTCTAAAATAAGCAATTTGTGTCCAGACTGAAACGTAATTTGATTTTCTGGGCCTGAATAAGAGGTTTTCAGTTTCTTTGATGTAAGGTTTCTTGTTTGTAACAATGAATAAACGAAAATCATTGGTTTTAATCCAAACTGTGACATAAATCGTTTTTTAAAGGCGAAATCAGACGTTTTGCCTCTGTTCAGTGAAAGTATACTGGTTTCAAAGCATAGAATCGTTTGAAATTAACAGTTCTCGTCAAGACTATAAAGCAAATCTTTAAAGTGATACAAAGAAATAATTTACGTAATAGTTTTGACCAGAACTGTTAATTTCAAACGATTTTATGCCCCCAAACGAGAAAACTTTCACTAAACAGATGCCAAACGTTTTAGTTCGTTTTATAAAAGCGACTTATGTTACAGTTTAAACAAAAACAAATTATTTGTGTTGTTGTTGTGTCAAAATAATTTATTTCTAATGATTCAATGGAGCGAAACGGGTAAACTTTTATAGGACAGATGCAAAATACCATGTTACCACATAAATCATTATTTTAAAGCAAAGTATTAGCTTTTGCACATGTTCAATTAAAGTTTGCTTACTTCGAAGTATGTAATCGTCCGAAATATTTTTTTTTGTCAAAACTATAACGTAATTTGTTCTTTTGAGCTTGAATATAGAGTTTTCATTACGTTTTATTGTAGTTTACTCTACTCTAAGCATAGAATCAAACAGAATAATCCGCTTTTGTTAAAACTGATACATAATTTGCTCTTATTTTCGAGAATAAGACGTTTTCAATATGCTTGATAAAATTTTTCTTGTTTATAGCAAGGAATCGTTTAAAATAAGCTGTATTTGCCTAAACCGATACGTAATTAGATATTTATGTATGAATACGAAGTTTTCAGTTTCTTTGACGTGAAATTTCTTGTTGCAAAAGGTAATACTTTGCTTTAAAACAACGCTTTATATGGTAATATGTGGTTTTGCATCTGCCCCATAAAAGTTCATTAGTTTCGAATCATAATTTCGTTTGAAATAAACAGTGCTGGTCAAAACTATAACGTAAATTATTTCTTTGAGACGAAATTTAAAGTTTTCATTAAGTTTTATACAAGTTTACTCTATTCTAAGTAAAGGAGTAATCAGGATAAATTGCTTTTATCTAGAGTAATATATAATTTGCAGTTTTCAGCCAGAATAAGGCGTTTTTAATTTTTTTAATGTAAGTTTTCGTGTTCAAAACAAAGGATCGTCTAAAATAAGCAGTTTTTGTCCAGACTGAAACGTAATTCGAATTTCTGTGCCTAAATAAGGGGTTTTCAGTTTCTTTGATGTAAGGTTTCTTGTTTGTAACAATGAATTAACAAAAATAATTGGTTTTTATCCAAACTGTAGCATGAATCAGCTTTAAGACTATAACGCAAATCTTTTGATTTGTGCTAAAATAAGATGTTTTTAGTCAGTTTGATATAAGCTTTCTTGTTCAAAGCAAAATATTGTCGAAAATCAACCGTTTTTGTCTAAACTGAAACAAAATTCGGTGGTTTGTGTCCGAATACAAAGTTTTCAGATTCTTTAATGTTAGGTTTGCTGCTTCTAACAAAGAATCAACGAAAATATTTTGTTTTAATACAAACTGCAATATAAAATGTCTTTATAGGACAAAACATGATGTTTGGCATTTGTTTATTAAAAATTTACTCGTTTGGAAGCATAGAATCATTCCAAATAAGCTATTCTCGTCGAAACTATAATGTAATTAGTATTTTGTGCTAGAATACAGCGTTTTTGTTAGATTTATTAACAATTTTGTCTATTTTAAGCAATGAAACGAATAGGATTAGCTGCCTTTATCCAAAGTGATACATAAATTGCTCTTTTATGCCAGATTAATACGTTTTTAGTCTGTTCGATGTAAGTTTTCTTGTTCAAAGCTAAAGATCGTCTAAAGTAAGCCGTTTTTGTTTGAACTGATGAACAATTCAGACTGAGAGTCAACAAAAATAATTTGTTTTAATACAAACTGATAATTTTTGACCCTATAAGAGTCCTATAAGAGTCCGAGATACGCCGTTCTCGTCAAGTCTATAACGTAATTCGTTTTTTTGTGTCAGAATACGACGTTTTCTGTCTGTTTAATATAAGTTTTTAATAATAATAATAATAATAACAATAATAATAATAATAATAATAATAACAATAATAATAATAATAATAATAATAATAATAATAATAATAATAATAATAATAATAATAATAATAATAATAAAAATAATAATAGAAATAAAAGTAAGCTTAGTTTTCTAAGCAAAAATGAAGCTTATTTTGTGTGTTATATGAGCGCTTTCTCATTTCTATGCAAGAAATCATCTGTGATCTGTATTTTTAGGCAAGAAATTGTCTAAAATTAATAACTCATTTTAAAACTGGTATAAAAACATTTACTATACAAAAGTTAATAATAATAATAATAATAATAATAATAATAATAATAATAATAATAATAACAATAATAATAATAATAATAATAATAATAATAATAATAATAATAATAATAATAATAATAATAATAATAATAGTAATAACAATAATAATAATAATAATAGTAATAATAATAATAATAATAATAATAATAATAATAATAATAATAATGATAATAATACTTATAATAATGAATTCCTTTCTAAATTAAAGCTTAGTTTTTCTAAGCAAAAATGATGCTTATTTTGTGTGTTATATGAGCGTTTTCTCATTTCTATGCAAGAGATCATCTGTGATCTGTGTTTTTAGGCAAGAAATTGAATAAAATTAATAACTCATTTTAAAACTGGTATAAAAACATTTACTATACAAAAGTTAATAATAATAATAATAATAATAATAATAATAATAATAATAATAATAATAATAATAATAATAATAATAATGATAATAATACTTATAATAATAAATTTCTTTCTAAATTAAAGCTTAGTTTTTCTAAGCAAAAATGAAGCTTATTTTGTGTGTTATATGAGCGCTTTCTCATTTCTATGCAAGAAATCATCTGTGATCTGTATTTTTAGGCAAGAAATTGTCTAAAATTAATAACTCATTTTAAAACTGGTATAAAAACATTTACTATACAAAAGTTAATAATAATAATAATAATAATAGTAATAATAATAATAATAATAATAGTAATAATAATAATAATAATAATAATAATAATAATAATAATAGTAATAAAAGAAATAATAATAATAATAATAATAATAATAATAATAATAATAATAATAATAATAATGATAATAATACTTATAATAATAAATTTCTTTCTAAATTAAAGCTTAGTTTTTCTAAGCAAAAATGATGCTTATTTTGTGTTATCTGAGCGTTTTCTCATTTCTATGCAAGAGATCATCTGTGATCTGTGTTTTTAGGCAAGAAATTGTCTAAAATTAATAACTCATTTTAAAACTGGTATAAAAACATTTACTATACAAAAGTTATAATCGGTCTTTAATAATAATAATATTAATAATAATAATAATAATAATAATAATAATAATAATAATAATAATAATTGTAATAATAATAATAAAAATAATAGTAATAATAATAATAATAATAAAAATAAAAATAATAGTAGTAGTAAAAGTAAGCTTAGTTTTCTAAGCCAAAATGAAGCTTATTTTGTGTTATATGAGCGTTTTCTCATTTCTATGCGAAAGATCATGTGTGATCTGTGTTTTAAGTTGTGTCAGAATACGACGTTTTCTGTCTGTTTAATATAAGTTTTTAATAATAATAATAATAATAATAATAATAATAATAATAATAATAACAATAATAATAATAATAATAATAATAATAATAATAGTAATAGTAACAAAAGTAATAATAATAATAATACTTTTAAAAAGGAAAAATGGAGCTTATTTTGTGTGTTACATGAGCGTTTTCTCATTTTTATGCAAAAGATCATGTGTGATCTGTGTTTTTAGGCAATCTAAGCCATTTTATAGTTTTTAATATTTAACAAAAATTTGCTTTAAAATAAAATGTTTGAAAAACCGAAATTAAACTAAATTAATTGTGTCTAACACTTTAGTAGAGGAAAAAGGAGGAGACATAAAAGTCACTAAAGTCTTAAAGTTGTCTTTAGTCGTCATATTAATAACAATAACATTTATAATAACAATACTAGTAGTACTAAATTTGCTTATATGCAAGCGCTTAATTAAGGTAACAGTTTTTTTGTTTTTTGCCTATATCTCGAAAACAGTTACTCCTATCAATTTTTACTTTTTCACCAAAATTAAAGGTGATAAAATTTCCTACAAAATAGTTATTTGCATTTTTCATGTAGAACTAACCATAAGCGAGATATAAGTTTGAAAATAATTATTAATTAAAAAAAAGTGTTTTAACAGAAAATGTCTTGTGATTTAAAATACACTTAATTTGTTGGGTCCAATACTTTATTAGAAGAAAAAGGAGGTGACATAAAAGTCACTGAAGTCTTCAGAGTCGCTTTTAATTGCTGCATTTTTGACTTCGTCTCAAACATTGAAAACTGAATTACATTTTTGTTCAGTAACAGTTACAGTTTTCTTATTGGTTTTTTGCTTATATCTCGAAAACAGTTACTCCTATCAAATTTTATCTTTCTTTCAAAATTAAAGCTGATAAAATTTCCAACAAAATAGTTATTTACATTTTTCTTGTAGGACCAAGCATAAACGAGTTATAGAGTTGGATATAAATAATATTTAACAAAAATTTGCTTTAAAATAAAATGCTTGAAAAACCGGAATTAAACTAAATTAATTGTGTCTAACACTTTAGTAGAGGAAAAAGGAGAAGACATAAAAGTCACTAAATGTTTCAGAGTCGTCTTTAGTCGTCATATTAATAACAATAACATTAATAATAATAATACTAATAGTACTAAATTTGCTTATATGCAAAAGCTTAATTAACGTAACATTTTTTTGGTTTCTTGCTTATATCTCGAAAACAGTTACTCCTATCAATTTTTATCTTTTTTTTAAAATTAAAGCTAATAAAATTTCCTACAAAATAGTTATTTGCATTTTTTTGTAGGACCAACCATAAGCGAGTTATAGAGTTGGATATAAATAATATTTAACAAAAATTTGCTTTAAAATAAAATGTTTGAAAAACTGAAATTAAACTAAATTAACTGTGTCTAACACTTTAGTAGAGAAAAAAGGAAAAGACATAAAAGTCACTAAAGGTTTTAGAGTTGTCTTTAGTTGTCATATTAATAACAATAACATTAATAATAATAATACTAATAGTACTAAATTTGCTTATATGCAAACGCTTAATTAAGGTAACAGTGTTTTGGTTTCTTGCTTATATCTCGAAAACAGTTACTCCTATCAATTTTTATCTTTTTACTAAAATTCAAGCTGATAAAATTTCCTACAAAATAATTATTTGCATTTTTTATGTAGGACTAACCATAAGCGAGATATAAGATTGAAAATAATTAATATTTAAAAAAGAAGTGCTTTAACAGAAAATGTCTTGTGATTTAAAATACACTTAATTTATTAGGTCCAATACTTTATTAGAAAAAAAGGGGGTGATATATAAGTCACTGAAGTCTTCAGAGTCGATTTTAAATGCTGCATTTTTGTCTTCGTCTCAAACATTGAAAACTGAATTATATTTTTGTTCTGAAACGGTAACAGTTTTTACTTTGGTTTTTTGCTTATATCTCGAAAACAGTTACTCCTATCAATTTTTATCTTTCTTTCAAAATTAAAGCTGATAACATTTCCTACAAAATAGTTATTTGCATTTTTCTTGTAGGACCAACCATAAGCGAGTTATAAAGTTGGATATAAGTAATATTTAACAAAAACTTGCTTAAAAATAAAATGTTTGAAATACTGAAATTAAACTAAATTAATTGTGTCTAACACTTTAGTAGAGAAAAAAGAAAAAGACATAAAAGTCACCAAAGTCTTCAGAATCGTTTTTAGTCGTCATATTAATAACAATAACATTAATAATAATAATACTAATAGTACTAAATCTGCTTATATGCAAGCGCTTTATTAAGGTAACAGTTTTTTGGTTTCTTGCTTATATCTCGAAAACAGTTACTCCTATGAATTTTTGTCTTTTTTTCAAAATTAAAGCTGATAAAATATTCTACAAAATAGTTATTTGCATTTTTCTTGTAGGACCAACCATAAGCGAGTTATAGAGTTGGATATAAATAATTTTTAACAAAAATTTGCTTTAAAATAAAATGTTTGAAAAACTGAAATTAAACTAATTTAATTGTGTCTAACACTTTAGTAGAGGAAAAAGGAAAAGACATAAAAGTCACTAAAGGTTTCAGAGTTGTCTTTAGTTGTCATATTAATAACAATAACATTAATAATAATAATACTAATAGTACTAAATTTGCTTATATGCAAACGCTTAATTAAGGTAACAGTGTTTTGGTTTCTTGCTTATATCTCGAAAACAGTTACTCCTATCAATTTTTATCTTTTTACTAAAATTCGAGCTGATAAAATTTCCTATAAAATAGTTATTTGCATTTTTCATGTAGGACTAACCATAAGCGAGATATATGATTGAAAATAATTAATATTTAAAAAAAAAGTGCTTTAACAGAAAATGTCTTGTGATTTAAAATACACTTAATTTATTGGGTCCAATACTTTATTAGAAGAAAAAGGAAGTGACATAAAAGTCACTGAAGTCTTCAGAGTCGTTTTTAAATGCTGCAGTTTCGTCTTCGTCTCAAACATTGAAAACTGAATTACATTTTTGTTCAGTAACAGTCACAGTTTTCTTATTGGTTTTTTGCTTATATCTCGAAAACAGTTACTCCTATCAATTTTTATCTTTTTGTCAAAATTAAAGCTGATAAAATTTCCTACAAAATAGTTATTTGCATTTTTTTGTAGGACCAACCATAAGCGAGTTATAGAGTTGGATATAAATAATATTTAACAAAAATTTGCTTTAAAATAAAATGTTTGAAAAACCGAAATTAAACTAAATTAATTGAGTCTAACACTTTAGTAGAGGAAAAAGAAAAAGACATAAAAGTCACTAAAGGTTTCAGAGTTGTCTTTAGTTGTCATATTAATAACAATAACATTAATAATAATAATACTAATAGTACTAAATTTGCTTATATGCAAACGCTTAATTAAGGTAACAGTGTTTTGGTTTCTTGCTTATGTCTCGAAAACAGTTACTCCTATCAATTTTTATCTTTTTACTAAAATTCAAGCTGATAAAATTTCCTACAAAATAGTTATTTGCATTTTTCATGTAGGACTAAACATAAGCGAGATATATGATTGAAAATAATTAATATTAAAAAAAAAGTGCTTTAACAGAAAATGTCTTGTGATTTAAAATACACTTAATTTATTGGGTCCAATACTTTATTAGAAGAAAAAGAAAGTGACATAAAAGTCACTGAAGTCTTCAGAGTCGTTTTTAAATGCTGCAGTTTCGTCCTCGTCTCAAACATTGAAAACTGAATTACATTTTTGTTCAGTAACAGTCACAGTTTTCTTATTGGTTTTTTGCTTATATCTCGAAAACAGTTACTCCTATCAATTTATATCTTTCTGTCAAAATTAAAGCTGATAAAATTTCCTACAAAATAGTTATTTGCATTTTTCTTGTAGGACCAACCATAAGCGAGTTATAGAGTTGGATATAAATAATATTTAACAAAAATTTGCTTTAAAATAAAATGTTTGAAAAACTGAAATTAAACTAATTTAACTGTGTCTAACACTTTAGTAGAGAAAAAAGGAAATGACATAAAAGTCACTAAAGGTTTCAGAGTTGTCTTTAGTTGTTATATTAATAACAATAACATTAATAATAATAATACTAATAGTACTAAATTTGCTTATATGCAAACGCTTAATTAAGGTAACAGTGTTTTGGTTTCTTGCTTATATCTCGAAAACAGTTACTCCTATCAATTTTTATCTTTTTACTAAAATTCAAGCTGATAAAATTTCCTACAAAATAGTTATTTGCATTTTTCATGTAGGACTAACCATAAGCGAGATATATGATTGAAAATAATTAATATTTAAAAAAAAAGTGCTTTAACAGAAAATGTCTTGTGATTTAAAATACACTTAATTTATTAGGTCCAATACTTTATTAAAAAAAAAAGGGAGTGACATATAAGTCACTGAAGTCTTCAGAGTCAATTTTAAATGCTGCATTTTCGTCTTCGTCTCAAACATTGAAAACTGAATTACATTTTTGTTCTGAAACGGTAACAGTTTTTACTTTGGTTTTTTGCTTATATCTCGAAAACAGTTACTCCTATCAATTTTTATCTTTCTTTCAAAATTAAAGCTGATAACATTTCCAACAAAATAGTTATTTGCATTTTTCTTGTAGGACCAACCATAAGCGAGTTATAAAGTTGGATATAAATAATATTTAACAAAAACTTGCTTAAAAATAAAATGTTTGAAATACTGAAATTAAACTAAATTAATTGTGTCTAACACTTTAGTAGAGAAAAAAGAAAAAGACATAAAAGTCACCAAAGTCTTCAGAATCGTTTTTAGTCGTCATATTAATAACAATAACATTAATAATAATAATACTAATAGTACTAAATCTGCTTATATGCAAGCGCTTTATTAAGGTAACAGTTTTTTGGTTTCTTGCTTATATCTCGAAAACAGTTACTCCTATGAATTTTTGTCTTTTTTTCAAAATTAAAGCTGATAAAATTTTCTACAAAATAGTTATTTGCATTTTTCTTGTAGGACCAACCATAAGCGAGTTATAGAGTTGGATATAAATAATATTTAACAAAAATTTGCTTTAAAATAAAATGTTTGAAAAACTGAAATTAAACTAATTTAACTGTGTCTAACACTTTAGTAGAGAAAAAAGGAAAAGACATAAAAGTCACTAAAGGTTTCAGAGTTGTCTTTAGTTGTCATATTAATAACAATAACATTAATAATAATAATACTAATAGTACTAAATTTGCTTATATGCAAACGCTTAATTAAGGTAACAGTGTTTTGGTTTCTTGCTTATATCTCGAAAACAGTTACTCCTATCAATTTTTACCTTTTTACTAAAATTCAAGCTGATAAAATTTCCTACAAAATAGTTATTTGCATTTTTCATGTAGGACTAACCATAAGCGAGATATATGATTGAAAATAATTAATATTTAAAAAAAAAGTGCTTTAACAGAAAATGTCTTGTGATTTAAAATACACTTAATTTATTGGGTCCAATACTTTATTAGAAGAAAAAGGAAGTGACATAAAAGTCACTGAAGTCTTCAGAGTCGTTTTTAAATGCTGCAGTTTCGTCTTCGTCTCAAACATTGAAAACCGAATTACATTTTTGTTCAGTAACAGTCACAGTTTTCTTATTGGTTTCTTGCTTATATCTCGAAAACAGTTACTCCTATCAATTTTTATCTTTTTACTGAAATTCAAGCTGATAAAATTTCCTACAAAATAGTTATTTGCATTTTTCTTGTAGGACCAACCATAAGCGAGTTATAGAGTTGGATATAAATAATATTTAACAAAAATTTGCTTTAAAATAAAATGTTTGAAAAACTGAAATTAAACTAATTTAATTGTGTCTAACACTTTAGTAGAGAAAAAAGAAGAAGACATAAAAGTCACTAAAGGTTTCAAAGTTGTCTTTAATCGTCATATTAATAACAATAACATTAATAATAATAATACTAATAGTACTAAATTTGCTTATATGCAAACGCTTAATTAAGGTAACAGTGTTTTGGTTTCTTGCTTATATCTCGAAAACAGTTACTCCTATCAATTTTTATCTTTTTACTAAAATTCAAGCTGATAAAATTTCCTACAAAATAGTTATTTGCATTTTTCATGTGGGACTAACCATAAGCGAGATATATGATTGAAAATAATTAATATTTAAAAAAAAAGTGCTTTAACAGAAAATGTCTTGTGATTTAAAATACACTTAATTTATTGGGTCCAATACTTTATTAGAAGAAAAAGGAAGTGACATAAAAGTCACTGAAGTCTTCAGAGTCGTTTTTAAATGCTGCAGTTTCGTCTTGGTCTCAAACATTGAATACCGAATTACATTTTTGTTCAGTAACAGTCACAGTTTTCTTATTGGTTTCTTGCTTATATCTCGAAAACAGTTACTCCTATCAATTTTTATCTTTTTACTAAAATTCAAGCTGATAAAATTTCCTACAAAATAGTTATTTGCATTTTTCATGTAGGACTAAACATAAGCGAGATATATGATTGAAAATAATTAATATTAAAAAAAAAGTGCTTTAACAGAAAATGTCTTGTGATTTAAAATACACTTAATTTATTGGGTCCAATACTTTATTAGAAGAAAAAGAAAGTGACATAAAAGTCACTGAAGTCTTCAGAGTCGTTTTTAAATGCTGCAGTTTCGTCTTCGTCTCAAACATTAAAAACCGAATTACATTTTTGTTCAGTAACAGTCACAGTTTTCTTATTGGTTTCTTGCTTATATCTCGAAAACAGTTACTCCTATCAATTTTTATCTTTTTACTAAAATTCAAGCTGATAAAATTTCCTACAAAATAGTTATTTGCATTTTTCATGTAGGACTAAACATAAGCGAGATATATGATTGAAAATAATTAATATTAAAAAAAAAGTGCTTTAACAGAAAATGTCTTGTGATTTAAAATACACTTAATTTATTGGGTCCAATACTTTATTAGAAGAAAAAGGAAGTGACATAAAAGTCACTGAAGTCTTCAGAGTCGTTTTTAAATGCTGCAGTTTCGTCTTGGTCTCAAACATTGAATACCGAATTACATTTTTGTTCAGTAACAGTCACAGTTTTCTTATTGGTTTCTTGCTTATATCTCGAAAACAGTTACTCCTATCAATTTTTATCTTTTTACTAAAATTCAAGCTGATAAAATTTCCTACAAAATAGTTATTTGCATTTTTCATGTAGGACTAAACATAAGCGAGATATAAGATTGAAAATAATTAATATTTAAAAAAGAAGTGCTTTAACAGAAAATGTCTTGTGATTTAAAATACACTTAATTTATTAGGTCCAATACTTTATTAGAAAAAAAGGGGGTGATATATAAGTCACTGAAGTCTTCAGAGTCGATTTTAAATGCTGCATTTTTGTCTTCGTCTCAAACATTGAAAACTGAATTATATTTTTGTTCTGAAACGGTAACAGTTTTTACTTTGGTTTTTTGCTTATATCTCGAAAACAGTTACTCCTATCAATTTTTATCTTTCTTTCAAAATTAAAGCTGATAACATTTCCTACAAAATAGTTATTTGCATTTTTCTTGTAGGACCAACCATAAGCGAGTTATAAAGTTGGATATAAGTAATATTTAACAAAAACTTGCTTAAAAATAAAATGTTTGAAATACTGAAATTAAACTAAATTAATTGTGTCTAACACTTTAGTAGAGAAAAAAGAAAAAGACATAAAAGTCACCAAAGTCTTCAGAATCGTTTTTAGTCGTCATATTAATAACAATAACATTAATAATAATAATACTAATAGTACTAAATCTGCTTATATGCAAGCGCTTTATTAAGGTAACAGTTTTTTGGTTTCTTGCTTATATCTCGAAAACAGTTACTCCTATGAATTTTTGTCTTTTTTTCAAAATTAAAGCTGATAAAATATTCTACAAAATAGTTATTTGCATTTTTCTTGTAGGACCAACCATAAGCGAGTTATAGAGTTGGATATAAATAATTTTTAACAAAAATTTGCTTTAAAATAAAATGTTTGAAAAACTGAAATTAAACTAATTTAATTGTGTCTAACACTTTAGTAGAGGAAAAAGGAAAAGACATAAAAGTCACTAAAGGTTTCAGAGTTGTCTTTAGTTGTCATATTAATAACAATAACATTAATAATAATAATACTAATAGTACTAAATTTGCTTATATGCAAACGCTTAATTAAGGTAACAGTGTTTTGGTTTCTTGCTTATATCTCGAAAACAGTTACTCCTATCAATTTTTATCTTTTTACTAAAATTCGAGCTGATAAAATTTCCTATAAAATAGTTATTTGCATTTTTCATGTAGGACTAACCATAAGCGAGATATATGATTGAAAATAATTAATATTTAAAAAAAAAGTGCTTTAACAGAAAATGTCTTGTGATTTAAAATACACTTAATTTATTGGGTCCAATACTTTATTAGAAGAAAAAGGAAGTGACATAAAAGTCACTGAAGTCTTCAGAGTCGTTTTTAAATGCTGCAGTTTCGTCTTCGTCTCAAACATTGAAAACTGAATTACATTTTTGTTCAGTAACAGTCACAGTTTTCTTATTGGTTTTTTGCTTATATCTCGAAAACAGTTACTCCTATCAATTTTTATCTTTTTGTCAAAATTAAAGCTGATAAAATTTCCTACAAAATAGTTATTTGCATTTTTTTGTAGGACCAACCATAAGCGAGTTATAGAGTTGGATATAAATAATATTTAACAAAAATTTGCTTTAAAATAAAATGTTTGAAAAACCGAAATTAAACTAAATTAATTGAGTCTAACACTTTAGTAGAGGAAAAAGAAAAAGACATAAAAGTCACTAAAGGTTTCAGAGTTGTCTTTAGTTGTCATATTAATAACAATAACATTAATAATAATAATACTAATAGTACTAAATTTGCTTATATGCAAACGCTTAATTAAGGTAACAGTGTTTTGGTTTCTTGCTTATGTCTCGAAAACAGTTACTCCTATCAATTTTTATCTTTTTACTAAAATTCAAGCTGATAAAATTTCCTACAAAATAGTTATTTGCATTTTTCATGTAGGACTAAACATAAGCGAGATATATGATTGAAAATAATTAATATTAAAAAAAAAGTGCTTTAACAGAAAATGTCTTGTGATTTAAAATACACTTAATTTATTGGGTCCAATACTTTATTAGAAGAAAAAGAAAGTGACATAAAAGTCACTGAAGTCTTCAGAGTCGTTTTTAAATGCTGCAGTTTCGTCCTCGTCTCAAACATTGAAAACTGAATTACATTTTTGTTCAGTAACAGTCACAGTTTTCTTATTGGTTTTTTGCTTATATCTCGAAAACAGTTACTCCTATCAATTTATATCTTTCTGTCAAAATTAAAGCTGATAAAATTTCCTACAAAATAGTTATTTGCATTTTTCTTGTAGGACCAACCATAAGCGAGTTATAGAGTTGGATATAAATAATATTTAACAAAAATTTGCTTTAAAATAAAATGTTTGAAAAACTGAAATTAAACTAATTTAACTGTGTCTAACACTTTAGTAGAGAAAAAAGGAAATGACATAAAAGTCACTAAAGGTTTCAGAGTTGTCTTTAGTTGTTATATTAATAACAATAACATTAATAATAATAATACTAATAGTACTAAATTTGCTTATATGCAAACGCTTAATTAAGGTAACAGTGTTTTGGTTTCTTGCTTATATCTCGAAAACAGTTACTCCTATCAATTTTTATCTTTTTACTAAAATTCAAGCTGATAAAATTTCCTACAAAATAGTTATTTGCATTTTTCATGTAGGACTAACCATAAGCGAGATATATGATTGAAAATAATTAATATTTAAAAAAAAAGTGCTTTAACAGAAAATGTCTTGTGATTTAAAATACACTTAATTTATTAGGTCCAATACTTTATTAAAAAAAAAAGGGAGTGACATATAAGTCACTGAAGTCTTCAGAGTCAATTTTAAATGCTGCATTTTCGTCTTCGTCTCAAACATTGAAAACTGAATTACATTTTTGTTCTGAAACGGTAACAGTTTTTACTTTGGTTTTTTGCTTATATCTCGAAAACAGTTACTCCTATCAATTTTTATCTTTCTTTCAAAATTAAAGCTGATAACATTTCCAACAAAATAGTTATTTGCATTTTTCTTGTAGGACCAACCATAAGCGAGTTATAAAGTTGGATATAAATAATATTTAACAAAAACTTGCTTAAAAATAAAATGTTTGAAATACTGAAATTAAACTAAATTAATTGTGTCTAACACTTTAGTAGAGAAAAAAGAAAAAGACATAAAAGTCACCAAAGTCTTCAGAATCGTTTTTAGTCGTCATATTAATAACAATAACATTAATAATAATAATACTAATAGTACTAAATCTGCTTATATGCAAGCGCTTTATTAAGGTAACAGTTTTTTGGTTTCTTGCTTATATCTCGAAAACAGTTACTCCTATGAATTTTTGTCTTTTTTTCAAAATTAAAGCTGATAAAATTTTCTACAAAATAGTTATTTGCATTTTTCTTGTAGGACCAACCATAAGCGAGTTATAGAGTTGGATATAAATAATATTTAACAAAAATTTGCTTTAATATAAAATGTTTGAAAAACTGAAATTAAACTAATTTAACTGTGTCTAACACTTTAGTAGAGAAAAAAGGAAAAGACATAAAAGTCACTAAAGGTTTCAGAGTTGTCTTTAGTTGTCATATTAATAACAATAACATTAATAATAATAATACTAATAGTACTAAATTTGCTTATATGCAAACGCTTAATTAAGGTAACAGTGTTTTGGTTTCTTGCTTATATCTCGAAAACAGTTACTCCTATCAATTTTTACCTTTTTACTAAAATTCAAGCTGATAAAATTTCCTACAAAATAGTTATTTGCATTTTTCATGTAGGACTAACCATAAGCGAGATATATGATTGAAAATAATTAATATTTAAAAAAAAAGTGCTTTAACAGAAAATGTCTTGTGATTTAAAATACACTTAATTTATTGGGTCCAATACTTTATTAGAAGAAAAAGGAAGTGACATAAAAGTCACTGAAGTCTTCAGAGTCGTTTTTAAATGCTGCAGTTTCGTCTTCGTCTCAAACATTGAAAACCGAATTACATTTTTGTTCAGTAACAGTCACAGTTTTCTTATTGGTTTCTTGCTTATATCTCGAAAACAGTTACTCCTATCAATTTTTATCTTTTTACTGAAATTCAAGCTGATAAAATTTCCTACAAAATAGTTATTTGCATTTTTCTTGTAGGACCAACCATAAGCGAGTTATAGAGTTGGATATAAATAATATTTAACAAAAATTTGCTTTAAAATAAAATGTTTGAAAAACTGAAATTAAACTAATTTAATTGTGTCTAACACTTTAGTAGAGAAAAAAGAAGAAGACATAAAAGTCACTAAAGGTTTCAAAGTTGTCTTTAATCGTCATATTAATAACAATAACATTAATAATAATAATACTAATAGTACTAAATTTGCTTATATGCAAACGCTTAATTAAGGTAACAGTGTTTTGGTTTCTTGCTTATATCTCGAAAACAGTTACTCCTATCAATTTTTATCTTTTTACTAAAATTCAAGCTGATAAAATTTCCTACAAAATAGTTATTTGCATTTTTCATGTGGGACTAACCATAAGCGAGATATATGATTGAAAATAATTAATATTTAAAAAAAAAGTGCTTTAACAGAAAATGTCTTGTGATTTAAAATACACTTAATTTATTGGGTCCAATACTTTATTAGAAGAAAAAGGAAGTGACATAAAAGTCACTGAAGTCTTCAGAGTCGTTTTTAAATGCTGCAGTTTCGTCTTGGTCTCAAACATTGAATACCGAATTACATTTTTGTTCAGTAACAGTCACAGTTTTCTTATTGGTTTCTTGCTTATATCTCGAAAACAGTTACTCCTATCAATTTTTATCTTTTTACTAAAATTCAAGCTGATAAAATTTCCTACAAAATAGTTATTTGCATTTTTCATATAGGACTAAACATAAGCGAGA
This sequence comes from Tribolium castaneum, assembly GCF_031307605.1. Taxonomy (NCBI): domain Eukaryota; kingdom Metazoa; phylum Arthropoda; class Insecta; order Coleoptera; family Tenebrionidae; genus Tribolium; species Tribolium castaneum. The sequence continues at coordinate 1,440,944 of NC_087396.1, read as the reverse complement.
TATATGATTGAAAATAATTAATATTAAAAAAAAAGTGCTTTAACAGAAAATGTCTTGTGATTTAAAATACACTTAATTTATTGGGTCCAATACTTTATTAGAAGAAAAAGAAAGTGACATAAAAGTCACTGAAGTCTTCAGAGTCGTTTTTAAATGCTGCAGTTTCGTCTTCGTCTCAAACATTAAAAACCGAATTACATTTTTGTTCAGTAACAGTCACAGTTTTCTTATTGGTTTCTTGCTTATATCTCGAAAACAGTTACTCCTATCAATTTTTATCTTTTTACTAAAATTCAAGCTGATAAAATTTCCTACAAAATAGTTATTTGCATTTTTCATGTAGGACTAAACATAAGCGAGATATATGATTGAAAATAATTAATATTAAAAAAAAAGTGCTTTAACAGAAAATGTCTTGTGATTTAAAATACACTTAATTTATTGGGTCCAATACTTTATTAGAAGAAAAAGAAAGTGACATAAAAGTCACTGAAGTCTTCAGAGTCGTTTTTAAATGCTGCAGTTTCGTCTTCGTCTCAAACATTGAAAACTGAATTACATTTTTGTTCAGTAACAGTCACAGTTTTCTTATTGGTTTTTTGCTTATATCTCGAAAACAGTTACTCCTATCAATTTATATCTTTCTGTCAAAATTAAAGCTGATAAAATTTCCTACAAAATAGTTATTTGCATTTTTCTTGTAGGACCAACCATAAGCGAGTTATAGAGTTGGATATAAATAATATTTAACAAAAATTTGCTTTAAAATAAAATGTTTGAAAAACTGAAATTAAACTAATTTAATTGTGTCTAACACTTTAGTAGAGGAAAAAGAAGAAGACATAAAAGTCACTAAAGGTATCAAAGTTGTCTTTAATCGTCATATTAATAACAATAACATTAATAATAATAATACTAATAGTACTAAATTTGCTTATATGCAAACGCTTAATTAAGGTAACAGTGTTTTGGTTTCTTGCTCATATCTCAAAAACAGTTACTCCTATCAATTTTTATCATTTTTACTAAAATTCAAGCTGATAAAATTTTCTACAAAATAGTTATTTGCATTTTTTATGTAGGACTAACCATAAGCGAGATATAAGATTGAAAATAATTAATATTTAAAAAAGAAGTGCTCTAACAGAAAATGTCTTGTGATTTAAAATACACTTAATTTATTAGGTCCAATACTTTATTAAAAAAAAAGGGGGTGACATATAAGTCACTGAAGTCTTCAGAGTCGATTTTAAATGCTGCATTTTCGTCTTCGTCTCAAACATTGAAAACTGAATTACATTTTTGTTCTGAAACGGTAACAGTTTTTACTTTGGTTTTTTGCTTATATCTCGAAAACAGTTACTCCTATCAATTTTTATCTTTCTTTCAAAATTAAAGCTGATAACATTTCCTACAAAATAGTTATTTGCATTTTTCTTGTAGGACCAACCATAAGCGAGTTATAAAGTTGGATATAAATAATATTTAACAAAAACTTGCTTAAAAATAAAATGTTTGAAATACTGAAATTAAACTAAATTAATTGTGTCTAACACTTTAGTAGAGAAAAAAGAAAAAGACATAAAAGTCACCAAAGTCTTCAGAATCGTTTTTAGTCGTCATATTAATAACAATAACATTAATAATAATAATACTAATAGTACTAAATCTGCTTATATGCAAGCGCTTTATTAAGGTAACAGTTTTTTTGTTTCTTGCTTATATCTCGAAAACAGTTACTCCTATGAATTTTTGTCTTTCTTTCAAAATTAAAGCTGATAAAATATTCTACAAAATAGTTATTTGCATTTTTCTTGTAGGACCAACCATAAGCGAGTTATAGAGTTGGATATAAATAATATTTAACAAAAATTTGCTTTAAAATAAAATGTTTGAAAAACTGAAATTAAACTAATTTAACTGTGTCTAACACTTTAGTAGAGAAAAAAGGAAATGACATAAAAGTCACTAAAGGTTTCAGAGTTGTCTTTAGTTGTTATATTAATAACAATAACATTAATAATAATAATACTAATAGTACTAAATTTGCTTATATGCAAACGCTTAATTAAGGTAACAGTGTTTTGGTTTCTTGCTTATATCTCGAAAACAGTTACTCCTATCAATTTTTATCTTTTTACTAAAATTCAAGCTGATAAAATTTCCTACGAAATAGTTATTTGCATTTTTCATGTAGGACTAACCATAAGCGAGATATATGATTGAAAATAATTAATATTTAAAAAAAAAGTGCTTTAACAGAAAATGTCTTGTGATTTAAAATACACTTAATTTATTAGGTCCAATACTTTATTAAAAAAAAAGGGGGTGACATATAAGTCACTGAAGTCTTCAGAGTCGATTTTAAAGGCTGCATTTTCGTCTTCGTCTCAAACATTGAAAACTGAATTACATTTTTGTTCTGAAACGGTAACAGTTTTTACTTTGGTTTTTTGCTTATATCTCGAAAACAGTTACTCCTATCAATTTTTATCTTTCTTTCAAAATTAAAGCTGATAACATTTCCAACAAAATAGTTATTTGCATTTTTCTTGTAGGACCAACCATAAGCGAGTTATAAAGTTGGATATAAATAATATTTAACAAAAACTTGCTTAAAAATAAAATGTTTGAAATACTGAAATTAAACTAAATTAATTGTGTCTAACACTTTAGTAGAGAAAAAAGAAAAAGACATAAAAGTCACCAAAGTCTTCAGAATCGTTTTTAGTCGTCATATTAATAACAATAACATTAATAATAATAATACTAATAGTACTAAATCTGCTTATATGCAAGCGCTTTATTAAGGTAACAGTTTTTTGGTTTCTTGCTTATATCTCGAAAACAGTTACTCCTATGAATTTTTGTCTTTTTTTCAAAATTAAAGCTGATAAAATTTTCTACAAAATAGTTATTTGCATTTTTCTTGTAGGACCAACCATAAGCGAGTTATAGAGTTGGATATAAATAATATTTAACAAAAATTTGCTTTAAAATAAAATGTTTGAAAAACTGAAATTAAACTAATTTAACTGTGTCTAACACTTTAGTAGAGAAAAAAGGAAAAGACATAAAAGTCACTAAAGGTTTCAGAGTTGTCTTTAGTTGTCATATTAATAACAATAACATTAATAATAATAATACTAATAGTACTAAATTTGCTTATATGCAAACGCTTAATTAAGGTAACAGTGTTTTGGTTTCTTGCTTATATCTCGAAAACAGTTACTCCTATCAATTTTTATCTTTTTACTAAAATTCAAGCTGATAAAATTTCCTACAAAATAGTTATTTGCATTTTTCATGTAGGACTAACCATAAGCGAGATATATGATTGAAAATAATTAATATTTAAAAAAAAAGTGCTTTAACAGAAAATGTCTTGTGATTTAAAATACACTTAATTTATTGGGTCCAATACTTTATTAGAAGAAAAAGGAAGTGACATAAAAGTCACTGAAGTCTTCAGAGTCGTTTTTAAATGCTGCAGTTTCGTCTTCGTCTCAAACATTGAAAACCGAATTACATTTTTGTTCAGTAACAGTCACAGTTTTCTTATTGGTTTCTTGCTTATATCTCGAAAACAGTTACTCCTATCAATTTTTATCTTTTTACTAAAATTCAAGCTGATAAAATTTCCTACAAAATAGTTATTTGCATTTTTCTTGTAGGACCAACCATAAGCGAGTTATAGAGTTGGATATAAATAATATTTAACAAAAATTTGCTTTAAAATAAAATGTTTGAAAAACTGAAATTAAACTAATTTAATTGTGTCTAACACTTTAGTAGAGGAAAAAGAAGAAGACATAAAAGTCACTAAAGGTTTCAAAGTTGTCTTTAATCGTCATATTAATAACAATAACATTAATAATAATAATACTAATAGTACTAAATTTGCTTATATGCAAACGCTTAATTAAGGTAACAGTGTTTTGGTTTCTTGCTCATATCTCGAAAACAGTTACTCCTATCAATTTTTATCTTTTTACTAAAATTCAAGCTGATAAAATTTCCTACAAAATAGTTATTTGCATTTTTTATGTAGGACTAACCATAAGCGAGATATAAGATTGAAAATAATTAATATTTAAAAAAGAAGTGCTCCAACAGAAAATGTCTTGTGATTTAAAATACACTTAATTTATTAGGTCCAATACTTTATTAAAAAAAAAAGGGGGTGACATATAAGTCACTGAAGTCTTCAGAGTCGATTTTAAATGCTGCATTTTCGTCTTCGTCTCAAACATTGAAAACTGAATTACATTTTTGTTCAGTAACAGTTACAGTTTTCTTATTGGTTTTTTGCTTATATCTCGAAAACTGTTACTCCTATCAATTTTTATCTTTCTTTCAAAATTAAAGCTGATAAAATTTCCTACAAAATCGTTATTTGCATTTTTCTTGTAGGACCAACCATAAGCGAGTTATAGAGTTGGATATAAATAATATTTAACAAAAATTTGCTTTAAAATAAAATGTTTGAAAAACTGAAATTAAACTAATTTAATTGTGTCTAACACTTTAGTAGAGGAAAAAGAAAAAGACATAAAAGTCACTAAAGGTTTCAGAGTCGTCTTTAGTCGTCATATTAATAACAATAACATTAATGATAATAATACTAATAGTACTAAATTTGCTTATATGCAAACGCTTAATTAAGATAACAGTGTTTTGGTTTCTTGCTTATATCTCGAAAACAGTTACTCCTATAAATTTTTATCTTTTTACTAAAATTAAAGCTGATAAAATTTCCTACAAAATAGTTGTTTGCATTTCTTTTGTAAGACCAACCATAAGCGAGTTATAGAGTTGGATATAAATAATCGTCAACAAAAATTTGCTTTAAAATAAAATGTTTGAAAAACCGAAATTAAACTAAATTAATTGAGTCTAACACTTTAGTATAGGAAAAAGGAGAAGACATAAAAGTCACCAAAGTCTTCAGAGTCGATTTTAGTCGTCATTTTAATAACAATAACATTAATAATAATAATACTAATAGTACTAAATTTGCTTATATGCAAGCGCTTTATTAAGGTAACAGTTTTTTGGTTTCTTGCTTATATCTCGAAAACAGTTACTCCTATCAATTTTTATCTTTTTACTAATATTAAAGCTGATAAAATTTCCTACAAAATAGTTATTTGCATTTTTCTTGTAGGACCAAGCATAAGCGAGTTATAGAGATGAATATAAATAATATTTAACAAAAATTTGCTTTAAAATAAAATGTTTGAAATACTGAAATTAAACTAAATTAATTGTGTCTAACACTTTAGTAGAGGAAAAAGAAGAAGACATAAAAGTCACTAAAGGTTTCAGAGTCGTCTTTAGTCGTCATATTATTAACAATAACATTAATAATAATAATACTATTAGTACTAAATTAGCTTATATGCAAACGCTTAATTAAGGTAACAGTTTTTTGGTTTCTTGCTTATATCTCGAAAACAGTTACTCCTATCAATTTTTATCTTTTTTTATTTTTATATCAAATTTTTGTTAAAGATTATTTATATCCAACTCTATAACTCGCTTATAGTTGGTCCTACAAAAAAATGCAAAAAACTATTTTGTAAAAAATTTTATCAGCTTTAATTTTGAAGGAAAGATAAAAATTGATAGGAATAACTGTTTTCGAGATATAAGCAAAAAACCAAAGTGAAAACTGTAACAGTTACTAAACAAAAATGTAATTCAGTATTTAATGTTTGAGACGAAGACGAAAATGTAGCATTTACTGTCACCTCCTTTTTCTTCTAATTAAGTATTGGACCCAATAAATTAAGTGTATTTTAAATCACAAGACATTTTCTGTTAAAGCACATTTTTTTTAATTATTAATTATTTTCAAACTTATATCTTGCTTATGGTTAGTTCTACATGAAAAATGCAAATAACGATTTTGAAGGAAATTTTATCAGCTTTAATTTTGGTGAAAAGGTAAAAACTGATAGGAGTAACTGTTTTCGAGATATAAGCAAACAACAAAAAAACTGTTACCTTAATTAAGCGCTTGCATATAAGCAAATTTAGTACTAATAGTATTGTTATTATTAATGTTATTGTTATTAATATGACGACTAAAGACGATTCTGAAGAGTTTAGTGACTTTTATGTCTCCTCCTTTTTCCTCTACTAAAGTGTTAGACACAATTAATTTAGTTTAATTTCGGTTTTTCAAACATTTTATTTTAAAGCAAATTTTTGTTTAATATTATTTATATCCAACTCTATAACTTGCTTATGCTTGGTCCTACAAGAAAAATGTAAATAACTATTTTGGTGTTTTTGAGATATAAGCAAAAAACCAAAGTGAAAACTGTTACAGTTACTTAACAAAAATGTAATTCAGTTTTCAATGTTTGAGACGAAGACGAAAATGCAGCATTTAAAAACGACTCTGAAGACTTCAGTGACTTTTATGTCACCTCCTTTTTCTTCTAATAAAGTATTGGACCCAATAAATTAAGTGTATTTTAAATCACAAGACATTTTCTGTTAAAGCACTTTTTTTTTAAATATTAATTATTTTCAAACTTATATCTCGCTTATGGTTAGTCCTACATAAAAAATGCAAATAAATATTTTGTAGGAAATTTTATCAGCTTTAATTTTAGTAAAAAGATAACAATTGATAGGAGTAACTGTTTTTGAGATATAAGCAAGAAACTGTTACCTTAATTAACCGCTTGCATATAAGCAAATTTAGTAATATTAGTATTATTATTATTAATGTTATTGTTATTAATATGACGACTAAAAACGACTCTCAAGACTTTGCTGACTTTTATGTCTTCTCTTTTTTCCTCTACTAAAGTGTTAGTCTTAATTAATTTAGTTTAATTTCGGTTTTTCAAACATTTTATTTATTTTTATTTTTATAGGAGTAACTGTTTTCGAGATATAAGCAAAAAACCAATAAGAAAACTGTAACTGTTACTGAACAAAAATGTAATTCAGTTTTCAATGTTTGAGACAAAGACAAAAATGCAGCATTTAAAATCGACTCTGAAGACTTTAGTGACTGTTATGCCTCCTCCTTTTTCTTCTAATAAAGTATTGGACCCAATAAATTAAGTGTATTTTAAATCACAAGACATTTTCTGTTAAAGCACTTTTTTTTTAAATATTAATTATTTTCAAACTTATATCTCGCTTATGGTTAGTCCTACATGAAAAATGCAAATTACTATTTTGTACAAAATTTTATCAGCTTGCTTTAATTTTAGTAAAAATTTAAAAATTGATAGGAGTAACTGTTTTCGAGATATAAGCAAGAAACCAAAAAACTGTTACCTTAATTAAGCGCTTGCATATAAGCAAATTTAGTAATATTAGTATTATTATTATTAATGTTATTGTTATTAATATGACGACTAAAAACGACTCTCAAGACTTTGGTGACTTTTATGTCTTCTCCTTTTACCTCTACTAAAGTGTTAGTCTTAGTTTAGTTTAATTTCGGTTTTTCAAACATTTTATTTTAAAGCAAATTTTTGTTAAAGATTATTTATATCCAACTCTATAACTCGCTTATGGTTGGTCCTACAAAAAAATGCAAATAACTATTTTGTAGGAAATTTTATCAGCTTTAATTTTGAAAAAAAGATAAAAATTGATAGGAGTAACTGTTTTCGAGATATAAACAAGAAACCAAAAAACTGTTACCTTAATTAAGCGTTTGCATATAAACAAATTTAGTACTATTAGTATTATTATTATTAATGTTATTGTTATTAATATGACGACTAAAGACGACTCTGAAACATTTAGTGACTTTTATGTCTTCTCCTTTTTCCTCTACTAAAGTGTTAGACACAATTAATTTAGTTTAATTCCGGTTTTTCAAGCATTTTATTTTAAAGCAAATTTTTGTTAAATATTATTTATATCCAACTCTATAACTCGTTTATTCTAGGTCCTACAAGAAAAATGTAAATAACTATTTTGTTGGAAATTTTATCAGCTTTAATTTTGAAAGAAAGATAAAATTTGATAAGAGTAACTGTTTTCGAGATATAAGCAAAAAACCAATAAGAAAACTGTAACTGTTACTGAACAAAAATATAATTCAGTTTTCAATGTTTGAGACGAAGACAAAAATGCAGGATTTAAAAACGACTCTGAAGACTTCAGTGACTTTTATGTTACCTCCTTTTTCTTCTAATAAAGTATTGGACCCAATAAATTAAGTGTATTTTAAATCACAAGACATTTTCTGTTAAAACACTTTTTTTTAATTATTAATTATTTTCAAACTTATATCTCGCTTATGGTTAGTTCTACATGAAAAATGCAAATAACTATTTTGTAGGAAATTTTATCACCTTTAATTTTGGTGAATAAGTAAAAATTGTTAGGAGTAACTGTTTTCGAGATATAAGCAAAAAACAAAAAAACTGTTACCTTAAGTAAGCGCTTGCATATAAGCAAATTTAGTACTACTAGTATTGTTATTATAAATGTTATTGTTATTAATATGACGACTAAAGACAACTCTAAGACTTTAGTGACTTTTATGTCTCCTCCTTTTTCCTCTACTAAAGTGTTAGACACAATTAATTTAGTTTAATTTCAGTTTTTCAAACATTTTATTTAAAAGCAAATTTTTGTTAAATATTAAAAACTATAAAATGGGTTAGATTGCCTAAAAACACAGATCACACATGATCTTTTGCATAGAAATGAGAAAACGCTCATGTAACACACAAAATAAGCTCCATTTTTCCTTATTAAAGGTATTATTATTATTATTACTTATGTTACTATTACTATTATTATTATTATTATTATTATTATTATTATTATTATTATTATTATTATTATTATTATTATTATTATTATTATTATTATTATTATTATTATTATTATTATTATTATTATTATTATTATTATTATTATTATTATTATTAATTTTATTATTATTAAAAACTGATTATAACTTTTGTATAGTAAATGTTTTTATACCAGTTTTAAAATGAGATATTAACTTTAGACAATTTGTTGCCTAAAAACACAGATCACAGATGATTTCTTGCATAGAAATGAGAAAACCCTCATATAACACGCAAAATAAGCTTCATTTTTGCTTAGAAAACTAAGCTTACTTTTATTACTATTATTATTTTCATTATTATTATTATTAATATTATTATTATTATTACTATTATTATTATTATTATTATTATTATTATTATTATTATTATTGTTATTATTATTATTATTAAAAACTTATATTAAACAGACAGAAAACGTCGTATTCTGACACAAAATAACGAATTACGTTATAGACTTGACGAGATCGGCGTATCTCGGACTCTTATAGGACTCTTATAGGGTCAAAAAGTATCAGTTTGGATTAAAACAAATTATTTTTGTTGAGTCTCAGTCTGAATTGTTTATTAGTTCAAACAAAAACGGCTTATTTATTTTAGACGATCTTTTGCTTTGAACAAGAAAACTTACATAGAACAGATTAAAAACGTATTAATCTGGCATAAAAGAGCAATTTATGTATCACTTCGGATAAAGGCAGCTAATCCTATTCGTTTTATTGCTTAAAATAGACAAAATTGTTAATAAATCTAACAAAAACGCTGTATTCTAGCACAAAATACTAATTACATTATAGTTTCGACGAGAATAGCTTATTTGGAATGATTCTATGCTTCCAAACGAGTAAATTTTTATTAAACAGATCCCAAACATCATGTTTTGTCCTATAAAGACATTTTATATTGCAGTTTGTATTAAAACAAAATATTTTCGTTGATTCTTTGTTAGAAGCAGCAAACCTAACATTAAGGAATCTGAAAACTTTGTATTCGGACACAAACCACCGAATTTTGTATCAGTTTAGACAAAAACGGTTGATTTTCGACAATATTTTGCTTTGAACAAGAAAACTTATATCAAACTGACTAAAAACGTCTTATTTTAGCACAAAACAAAAGATTTGCGTTATAGTCTTAACGAGAGCTGTTAATTTCAAACGGTTCTATGCTTTGAAACGAGTAAACTTTCACTGTACAGAGGAAAAACATCTTATTTCGCCTTTTAAAAACGATTCATGCCACAGTTTGGATAAAAACCAATTATTTTCGTTAATTCATTGTTACAAACATGAAACCTTACATCGTTTCAGTCTGAACAAAAACTGCTTACTTTAGACGATCCTTTGATTTGAATACAAAAACTTAAATTAAAAAGATTAAAAACGTCTTATTCTGGCTGAAAACTGCAAATTATATATTACTCTAGATAAAAGCAATTTATCCTGATTACTCCTTTACTTAGAATAGAGTAAACTTGTATAAAACTTAATAAAAACTTTAAATTTCGTCTCAAAGAAATAATTTACGTTATAGTTTTGACCAGCACTGTTTATTTCAAACGATTTTATGATTCGAAACTAATGAACTTTTATGGGGCAGATGCAAAACCACATATTACAATATAAAGCGTTGTTTTAAAGCAAATTATTACCTTTTGCAACAAGAAATTTCACGTCAAAGAAACTGAAAACATCGTATCCATGCACAAATATCGAATTACGTATCAGTTTAGGCAAATACAGCTTATTTTAAACGATTCCTTGCTATAAACAAGAAAAATTTTATCAAACATATTGAAAATGTCTTATTCTCGAAAATAAGAGCAAATTATGTATCAGTTTTAACAAAAGCGGATTACTCTGTTTGATTCTATGCTTAGAGTAGAGTAAACTACTATAAAACGTAATGAAAACTCTATATTCAAGCTCAAAAGAACAAATTACGTTATAGTTTTGACAAAAAAAAATTATTTCGGACGACTACATATTTCGAAGTAAGCAAACTTTAATTGAACAAGTGCAAAAGCTAATACTTTGCTTTAAAATAACGATTTATGTGGTAATATGGTATTTTGCATCTGTCCTATAAAAGTTTACTCGTTTCGCTCCATTGAATCATTCGAAATAAATTATTTTGACACAACAACGAAAATAATTTTTTTGTTTAAACTGTAACATGTCGTTTTAATTAAACGAACTAAGACGTTTGGCATCTGTTTAGTGAAAGTTTTCTCGTTTGGGGGCATAAAATCGTTTGAAATTAACAGTTCTGGTCAAAACTATAACGTAAATTATTTCTTTGAGACGAAATTTAAAGTTTTCATTAAGTTTTATACAAGTTTGCTCTATTCTAAGCAAAGGAGTAATCAGGATAAACTGCTTTTATCCAAAGTAATACATAATTTGCAGTTTTGAGCCAGAATAAGACGTTTTTAATCTTTTTAATGTAAGTTTTCGTGTTCAAAAGAAAGAATCGTCTAAAATAAGCAATTTGTGTCCAGACTGAAACGTAATTTGATTTTCTGGGCCTGAATAAGAGGTTTTCAGTTTCTTTGATGTAGGGTTTCTTGTTTGTAACAATGAATAAACGAAAATCATTGGTTTTAATCCAAACTGTGACATAAATCGTTTTTTAAAGGCGAAATTAGACGTTTTGCCTCTGTTCAGTGAAAGTATACTGGTTTCAAAGCATAGAATCGTTTGAAATTAACAGTTCTCGTCAAGACTATAACGCAAATCTTTAAAGTGATACAAAGAAATAATTTACGTAATAGTTTTGACCAGAACTGTTAATTTCAAACGATTTTATGCCCCCAAACGAGAAAACTTTCACTAAGCAGATGCCAAACGTCTTAGTTCGTTTTATAAAAGCGACTTATGTTACAGTTTAAACAAAAACAAATTATTTGTGTTGTTGTTGTGTCAAAATAATTTATTTCTAATGATTCAATGGAGCGAAACGGGTAAACTTTTATAGGACAGATGCAAAATACCATATTACCACATAAATCATTATTTTAAAGCAAAGTATTAGCTTTTGCACATGTTCAATTAAAGTTTGCTTACTTCGAAGTATGTAATCGTCCGAAATATTTTTTTTTGTCAAAACTATAACGTAATTTGTTCTTTTGAGCTTGAATATAGAGTTTTCATTACGTTTTATAGTAGTTTACTCTACTCTAAGCATAGAATCAAACAGAGTAATCCGCTTTTGTTAAAACTGATACATAATTTGCTCTTATTTTCAAGAATAAGACGTTTTCAATATGCTTGATAAAATTTTTCTTGTTTATAGCAAGGAATCGTTTAAAATAAGCTGTATTTGCCTAAACTGATACGTAATTAGATATTTATGTATTGATACGAAGTTTTCAGTTTCTTTGACGTGAAATTTCTTGTTGCAAAAGGTAATACTTTGCTTTAAAACAACGCTTTATATGGTAATATGTGGTTTTGCATCTGCCCCATAAAAGTTCATTAGTTTCGAATCATAATTTCGTTTGAAATAAACAGTGCTGGTCAAAACTATAACGTAAATTATTTCTTTGAGACGAAATTTAAAGTTTTCATTAAGTTTTATACAAGTTTACTCTATTCTAAGTAAAGGAGTAATCAGGATAAATTGCTTTTATCTAGAGTAATATATAATTTGCAGTTTTCAGCCAGAATAAGACGTTTTTAATCTTTTTAATGTAAGTTTTCGTGTTCAAAACAAAGGATCGTCTAAAATAAGCAGTTTTTGTCCAGACTGAAACGTAATTCGAATTTCTGTGCCTAAATAAGGGGTTTTCAGTTTCTTTGATGTAAGGTTTCTTGTTTGTAACAATGAATTAACAAAAATAATTGGTTTTTATCCAAACTGTGGCATGAATCAGCTTTAAGACTATAACGCAAATCTTTTGTTTTGTGCTAAAATAAGACGTTTTTAGTCAGTTTGATATAAGCTTTTTTGTTCAAAGCAAAATATTGTCGAAAATCAACCGTTTTTGTCTAAACTGAAACAAAATTCGGTGGTTTGTGTCCGAATACAAAGTTTTCAGATTCTTTAATGTTAGGTTTGCTGCTTCTAACAAAGAATCAACGAAAATATTTTGTTTTAATACAAACTGCAATATAAAATGTCTTTATAGGACAAAACATGATGTTTGGCATCTGTTTATTAAAAATTTACTCGTTTGGAAGCATAGAATCATTCCAAATAAGCTATTCTCGTCGAAACTATAATGTAATTAGTATTTTGTGCTAGAATACAGCGTTTTTGTTAGATTTATTAACAATTTTGTCTATTTTAAGCAATGAAACGAATAGGATTAGCTGCCTTTATCCAAAGTGATACATAAATTGCTCTTTTATGCCAGATTAATACGTTTTTAGTCTGTTCGATGTAAGTTTTCTTGTTCAAAGCAAAAGGTCGTCTAAAGTAAGCCGTTTTTGTTTGAACTGATAAACAATTCAGACTGAGAGTCAACAAAAATAATTTGTTTTAATCCAAACTGATAATTTTTGACCCTATAAGAGTCCTATAAGAGTCCGAGATACGCCGTTCTCGTCAAGTCTATAACGTAATTCGCTTTTTTGTGTCAGAATACGACGTTTTCTGTCTGTTTAATATAAGTTTTTAATAATAATAATAATAATAATAATAATAACAATAATAATAATAATAATAATAATAATAATAATAATAATAATAATAGTAATAATAATAATAATAATAATAATAATAATAATAATAATAATAATAATAATGATAATAATACTTATAATAATGAATTTCTTTCTAAATTAAAGCTTAGTTTTTCTAAGCAAAAATGATGCTTATTTTGTGTGTTATATGAGCGTTTTCTCATTTCTATGCAAGAGATCATCTGTGATCGGTGTTTTTAGGCAAGAAATTGAATAAAATTAATAACTCATTTTAAAACTGGTATAAAAACATTTACTATACAAAAGTTAATAATAATAATAATAATAATAATAATAATAATAATAATAATAATAATAATAATAATAATAATAATAATAATAATAATAGTAATAGTAATAATAATAATAATAATAGTAATAATGATAATAATACTTATAATAATAATAATGAATTTCTTTCTAAATTAAAGCTTAGTTTTTCTAAGCAAAAATGATGCTTATTTTGTGTGTTATATGAGCGCTTTCTCATTTCTAAGCAAGAAATCATCTGTGATCTGTATTTTTAGGCAAGAAATTGTCTAAAATTAATAACTCATTTCAAAACTGGTATAAAAACATTTACTATACAAAAGTTAATAATAATAATAATAATAATAATAGTAATAATAATAATAATAATAATAGTAATAATAATAATAATAATAATAATAGTAATAAAAGAAATAATAATAATAATAATAATAATAATAATAATAATAATAATAATAATAATAATAATAATAATAATAATAATAATAATAATGATAATAATACTTATAATAATAAATTTCTTTCTAAATTAAAGCTTAGTTTTTCTAAGCAAAAATGATGCTTATTTTGTGTTATCTTAGCGTTTTCTCATTTCTATGCAAGAGATCATCTGTGATCTGTGTTTTTAGGCAAGAAATTGAATAAAATTAATAACTCATTTTAAAACTGGTATAAAAACATTTACTATACAAAAGTTATAATCGGTTTTTAATAATAATAATATTAATAATAATAATAATAATAATAATAATAATAATAATAATAATAATAATAATAATAATAATAGTAATAATAATAATAAAAATAATAGTAATAATAATAATAATAATAAAAATAAAAATAATAGTAGTAGTAAAAGTAAGCTTAGTTTTCTAAGCCAAAATGAAAGCTTATTTTGTGTTATATGAGCGTTTTCTCATTTCTATGCAAAAGATCATGTGTGATCTGTGTTTTAAGTTGTGTCAGAATACGACGTTTTCTGTCTGTTTAATATAAGTTTTTAATAATAATAATAATAATAATAATAATAATAATAATAATAATAATAATAATAATAATAATAATAATAATAATAATAATAATAATAATAATAATAATAATAATAATAATAATAATAATAATAATAATAATAATAATAACAATAATAATAATAGTAATAGTAACAAAAGTAATAATAATAATAATACTTTTAAAAACGAAAAATGGAGCTTATTTTGTGTGTTACATGAGCGTTTTCTCATTTTTATGCAAAAGATCATGTGTGATCTGTGTTTTTAGGCAATCTAAGCCATTTTATAGTTTTTAATATTTAACAAAAATTTGCTTTAAAATAAAATGTTTGAAAAACCGAAATTAAACTAAATTAATTGTGTCTAACACTTTAGTAGAGGAAAATGGAGAGACATAAAAGTCACTAAAGTCTTAAAGTTGTCTTTAGTCGTCATATTAATAACAATAACATTTATAATAACAATACTAGTAGTACTAAATTTGCTTATATGCAAGCGCTTAATTAAGGTAACAGTTTTTTTGTTTTTTGCCTATATCTCGAAAACAGTTACTCCTATCAATTTTTACTTTTTCACCAAAATTAAAGGTGATAAAATTTCCTACAAAATAGTTATTTGCATTTTTCATGTAGAACTAACCATAAGCGAGATATAAGTTTGAAAATAATTATTAATTAAAAAAAAGTGTTTTAACAGAAAATGTCTTGTGATTTAAAATACACTTAGTTTGTTGGGTCCAATACTTTATTAGAAGAAAAAGGAGGTGACATAAAAGTCACTGAAGTCTTCAGAGTCGTTTTTAAATGCTGCATTTTTGACTTCGTCTCAAACATTGAAAATTGAATTACATTTTTGTTCAGTAACAGTTACAGTTTTCTTACTGGTTTTTTGCTTATATCTCGAAAACAGTTACTCCTATCAAATTTTATCTTTCTTTCAAAATTAAAGCCGATAAAATTTCCAACAAAATAGTTATTTACATTTTTCTTGTAGGACCAAGCATAAACGAGTTATAGAGTTGGATATAAATAATATTTAACAAAAATTTGCTTTAAAATAAAATGCTTGAAAAACCGGAATTAAACTAAATTAATTGTGTCTAACACTTTAGTAGAGGAAAAAGGAGAAGACATAAAAGTCACTAAATGTTTCAGAGTCGTCTTTAGTCGTCATATTAATAACAATAACATTAATAATAATAATACTAATAGTACTAAATTTGCTTATATGCAAACGCTTAATTAACGTAACATTTTTTTGGTTTCTTGCTTATATCTCGAAAACAGTTACTCCTATCAATTTTTAACTTTTTTTCAAAATTAAAGCTGATAAAATTTCCTACAAAATAGTTATTTGCATTTTTTTGTAGGACCAACCATAAGCGAGTTATAGAGTTGGATATAAATAATATTTAACAAAAATTTACTTTAAAATAAAATGTTTGAAAAACCGAAATTAAACTAAATTAATTGAGTCTAACACTTTAGTAGTGGAAAAAGAAAAAGACATAAAAGTCACTAAAGGTTTCAGAGTTGTCTTTAGTTGTCATATTAATAACAATAACATTAATAATAATAATACTAATAGTACTAAATTTGCTTATATGCAAACGCTTAATTAAGGTAACAGTGTTTTGGTTTCTTGCTTATATCTCGAAAACAGTTACTCCTATCAATTTTTATCTTTTTACTAAAATTCAAGCTGATAAAATTTCCTACAAAATAGTTATTTGCATTTTTCATGTAGGACTAACCATAAGCGAGATATATGATTGAAAATAATTAATATTTAAAAAAAAAGTGCTTTAACAGAAAATGTCTTGTGATTTAAAATACACTTAATTTATTGGGTCCAATACTTTATTAGAAGAAAAAGAAAGTGACATAAAAGTCACTGAAGTCTTCAGAGTCGTTTTTAAATGCTGCAGTTTCGTCTTCGTCTCAAACATTGAAAACCGAATTACATTTTTGTTCAGTAACAGTCACAGTTTTCTTATTGGTTTTTTGCTTATATCTCGAAAACAGTTACTCCTATCAATTTTTATCTTTCTTTCAAAATTAAAGCTGATAAAATTTCCTACAAAATAGTTATTTGCATTTTGCTTGTAGGACCAACCATAAGCGAGTTATAGAGTTAGATATAAATAATATTTAACAAAAATTTGCTTTAAAATAAAATGTTTGAAAAACTGAAATTAAACTAATTTAATTGTGTCTAACACTTTAGTAGAGGAAAAAGAAGAAGACATAAAAGTCACTAAAGGTTTCAAAGTTGTCTTTAATCGTCATATTAATAACAATAACATTAATAATAATAATACTAATAGTACTAAATTTGCTTATATGCAAACGCTTAATTAAGGTAACAGTGTTTTGGTTTCTTGCTCATATCTCGAAAACAGTTACTCCTATCAATTTTTATCTATTTACTAAAATTCAAGCTGATAAAATTTCCTACAAAATAGTTAAATGCATTTTTTGTGTAGGACTAACCATAAGCGAGATATAAGATTAAAAATAATTAATATTTAAAAAAGAAGTGCTTTAACAGAAAATGTCTTGTGATTTAAAATACACTTAATTTATTAGGTCCAATACTTTATTAAAAAAAAAGGGGGTGACATATAAGTCACTGAAGTCTTCAGAGTCGATTTTAAATGCTGCATTTTCGTCTTCGTCTCAAACATTGAAAACTGAATTACATTTTTGTTCTGAAACGGTAACAGTTTTTACTTTGGTTTTTTGCTTATATCTCGAAAACAGTTACTCCTATCAATTTTTATCTTTCTGTCAAAATTAAAGCTGATAAAATTTCCTACAAAATAGTTATTTGCATTTTTCTTGTAGGACCAACCATAAGCGAGTTATAGAGTTGGATATAAATAATATTTAACAAAAATTTGCTTTAAAATAAAATGTTTGAAAAACTGAAATTAAACTAATTTAATTGTGTCTAACACTTTAGTAGAGGAAAAAGAAGAAGACATAAAAGTCACTAAAGGTTTCAAAGTTGTCTTTAATTGTCATATTAATAACAATAACATTAATAATAATAATACTAATAGTACTAAATTTGCTTATATGCAAACGCTTAATTAAGGTAACAGTGTTTTGGTTTCTTGCTCATATCTCGAAAACAGTTACTCCTTTCAATTTTTATCTTTTTACTAAAATTCAAGCTGATAAAATTTCCTACTAAATAGTTATTTGCATTTTTTATGTAGGACTAACCATAAGCGAGATATAAGATTGAAAATAATTAATATTTAAAAAAGAAGTGCTTTAACAGAAAATGTCTTGTGATTTAAAATACACTTAATTTATTAGGTCCAATACTTTATTAAAAAAAAAAGGGGGTGACATATAAGTCACTGAAGTCTTCAGAGTCGATTTTAAATGCTGCATTTTCGTCTTCGTCTCAAACATTGAAAACTGAATTACATTTTTGTTCTGAAACGGTAACAGTTTTTACTTTGATTTTTTGCTTATATCTCGAAAACAGTTACTCCTATCAATTTTTATCTTTCTTTCAAAATTAAAGCTGATAACATTTCCTACAAAATAGTTTTTTGCATTTTTCTTGTAGGACCAACCATAAGCGAGTTATAAAGTTGGATATAAATAATATTTAACAAAAACTTGCTTAAAAATAAAATGTTTGAAATACTGAAATTAAACTAAATTAATTGTGTCTAACACTTTAGTAGAGAAAAAAGAAAAAGACATAAAAGTCACCAAAGTCTTCAGAATCGTTTTTAGTCGTCATATTAATAACAATAACATTAATAATAATAATACTAATAGTACTAAATCTGCTTATATGCAAGCGCTTTATTAAGGTAACAGTTTTTTGGTTTCTTGCTTATATCTCGAAAACAGTTACTCCTATGAATTTTTGTCTTTCTTTCAAAATTAAAGCCGATAAAATATTCTACAAAATAGTTATTTGCATTTTTCTTGTAGGACCAACCATAAGCGAGTTATAGAGTTGGATATAAATAATATTTAACAAAAATTTGCTTTAAAATAAAATGTTTGAAAAACTGAAATTAAACTAATTTAACTGTGTCTAACACTTTAGTAGAGAAAAAAGGAAAAGACATAAAAGTCACTAAAAGTTTCAGAGTGGTCTTTAGTTGTCATATTAATAACAATAACATTAATAATAATAATACTAATAGTACTAAATTTGCTTATATGTAAACGCTTAATTAAGGTAACAGTGTTTTGGTTTCTTGCTTATATCTCGAAAACAGTTACTCCTATCAATTTTTATCCTTTTACTAAAATTCAAGCTGATAAAATATTCTACAAAATAGTTATTTGCATTTTTTTTGTAGGACCAACCATAAGCGAGTTATAGAGTTGGATATAAATAATATTTAACAAAAATTTGCTTTAAAATAAAATGTTTGAAAAACTGAAATTAAACTAATTTAACTGTGTCTAACACTTTAGTAGAGAAAAAAGGAAAAGACATAAAAGTCACTAAAAGTTTCAGAGTGGTCTTTAGTTGTCATATTAATAACAATAACATTAATAATAATAATACTAATAGTACTAAATTTGCTTATATGTAAACGCTTAATTAAGGTAACAGTGTTTTGGTTTCTTGCTTATATCTCGAAAACAGTTACTCCTATCAATTTTTATCTTTTTACTAAAATTCAAGCTGATAAAATTTCCTACAAAATAGTTATTTGCATTTTTCATGTAGGACTAACCATAAGCGAGATATATGATTGAAAATAATTAATATTTAAAAAAAAAGTGCTTTAACAGAAAATGTCTTGTGATTTAAAATACACTTAATTTATTGGGTCCAATACTTTATTAGAAGAAAAAGGAAGTGACATAAAAGTCACTGAAGTCTTCAGAGTCGTTTTTAAATGCTGCAGTTTCGTCTTCGTCTCAAACATTGAAAACCGAATTACATTTTTGTTCAGTAACAGTCACAGTTTTCTTATTGGTTTTTTGCTTATATCTCGAAGACAGTTACTCCTATCAATTTTTATCTTTTTTTCAAAATTAAAGCTGATAAAATTTCCTACAAAATAGTTATTTGCATTTTTTTTGTAGGACCAACCATAAGCGAGTTATAGAGTTGGATATAAATAATATTTAACAAAAATTTGGTTTAAAATAAAATGTTTGAAAAACTGAAATTAAACTAATTTAATTGTGTCTAACACTTTATTAAAGGAAAAAGAAGAAGACATAAAAGTCACTAAAGGTTTCAAAGTTGTCTTTAATCGTCATATTAATAACAATAACATTAATAATAATAATACTAATAGTACTAAATTTGCTTATATGCAAACGCTTAATTAAGGTAACAGTGTTTTGGTTTCTTGCTCATATCTCGAAAACAGTTACTCCTATCAATTTTTATCTTTTTACTAAAATTCAAGCCGATAAAATTTCCTACAAAATAGTTATTTGCATTTTTTATGTAGGACTAACCATAAGCGAGATATATGATTGAAAATAATTAGTATTTAAAAAAGAAGTGCTTTAACAGTAAATGTCTTGTGATTTAAAATACACTTAATTTATTAGGTCCAATACTTTATTAGAAAAAAAAGGGAGTGACATATAAGTCACTGAAGTCTTCAGAGTCGATTTTAAATGCTGCATTTTCGTCTTCGTCTCAAACATTGAATACTGAATTACATTTTTGTTCTGAAACGGTAACAGTTTTTACTTTGGTTTTTTGCTTATATCTCGAAAACAGTTACGCCTATCAATTTTTATCTTTTTTTCAAAATTAAAGCTGATAACATTTCCTACAAAATAGTTATTTGCATTTTTCTTGTAGGACCAACCATAAGCGAGTTATAAAGTTGGATATAAATAATATTTAACAAAAACTTGCTTAAAAATAAAATGTGTGAAATACTGAAATTAAACTAAATTAATTGTGTCTAACACTTTAGTAGAGAAAAAAGAAAAAGACATAAAAGTCACCAAAGTCTTCAGAATCGTTTTTAGTCGTCATATTAATAACAATAACATTAATAATAATAATACTAATAGTACTAAATCTGCTTATATGCAAGCGCTTTATTAAGGTAACAGTTTTTTGGTTTCTTGCTTATATCTCGAAAACAGTTACTCCTATGAATTTTTGTCTTTCTTTCAAAATTAAAGCTGATAAAATATTCTACAAAATAGTTATTTGCATTTTTTTTGTAGGACTAACCATAAGCGAGTTATAGAGTTGGATATAAATAATATTTAACAAAAATTTGCTTTAAAATAAAATGTTTGAAAAACTGAAATTAAACTAATTTAACTGTGTCTAACACTTTAGTAGAGAAAAAAGGAAAAGACATAAAAGTCACTAAAGGTTTCAGAGTGGTCTTTAGTTGTCATATTAATAACAATAACATTAATAATAATAATACTAATAGTACTAAATTTGCTTATATGTAAACGCTTAATTAAGGTAACAGTGTTTTGGTTTCTTGCTTATATCTCGAAAACAGTTACTCCTATCAATTTTTATCTTTTTACTAAAATTCAAGCTGATAAAATTTCCTACAAAATAGTTATTTGCATTTTTCATGTAGGACTAACCATAAGCGAGATATATGATTGAAAATAATTAATATTTAAAAAAAAAGTGCTTTAACAGAAAATGTCTTGTGATTTAAAATACACTTAATTTATTGGGTCCAATACTTTATTAGAAGAAAAAGGAAGTGACATAAAAGTCACTGAAGTCTTCAGAGTCGTTTTTAAATGCTGCAGTTTCGTCTTCGTCTCAAACATTGAAAACCGAATTACATTTTTGTTCAGTAACAGTCACAGTTTTCTTATTGGTTTTTTGCTTATATCTCGAAAACAGTTACTCCTATCAATTTTTATCTTTTTTTCAAAATTAAAGCTGATAAAATTTCCTACAAAATAGTTATTTGCATTTTTTTTGTAGGACCAACCATAAGCGAGTTATAGAGTTGGATATAAATAATATTTAACAAAAATTTGCTTTAAAATAAAATGTTTGAAAAACTGAAATTAAACTAATTTAATTGTGTCTAACACTTTATTAAAGGAAAAAGAAGAAGACATAAAAGTCACTAAAGGTTTCAAAGTTGTCTTTAATCGTCATATTAATAACAATAACATTAATAATAATAATACTAATAGTACTAAATTTGCTTATATGCAAACGCTTAATTAAGGTAACAGTGTTTTGGTTTCTTGCTCATATCTCGAAAACAGTTACTCCTATCAATTTTTATCTTTTTACTAAAATTCAAGCCGATAAAATTTCCTACAAAATAGTTATTTGCATTTTTTATGTAGGACTAACCATAAGCGAGATATATGATTGAAAATAATTAGTATTTAAAAAAGAAGTGCTTTAACAGTAAATGTCTTGTGATTTAAAATACACTTAATTTATTAGGTCCAATACTTTATTAGAAAAAAAAGGGAGTGACATATAAGTCACTGAAGTCTTCAGAGTCGATTTTAAATGCTGCATTTTCGTCTTCGTCTCAAACATTGAATACTGAATTACATTTTTGTTCTGAAACGGTAACAGTTTTTACTTTGGTTTTTTGCTTATATCTCGAAAACAGTTACGCCTATCAATTTTTATTTTTTTTTCAAAATTAAAGCTGATAACATTTCCTACAAAATAGTTATTTGCATTTTTCTTGTAGGACCAACCATAAGCGAGTTATAAAGTTGGATATAAATAATATTTAACAAAAACTTGCTTAAAAATAAAATGTGTGAAATACTGAAATTAAACTAAATTAATTGTGTCTAACACTTTAGTAGAGAAAAAAGAAAAAGACATAAAAGTCACCAAAGTCTTCAGAATCGTTTTTAGTCGTCATATTAATAACAATAACATTAATAATAATAATACTAATAGTACTAAATCTGCTTATATGCAAGCGCTTTATTAAGGTAACAGTTTTTTGGTTTCTTGCTTATATCTCGAAAACAGTTACTCCTATGAATTTTTGTCTTTTTTTCAAAATTAAAGCTGATAAAATATTCTACAAAATAGTTATTTGCATTTTTCTTGTAGGACCAACCATAAGCGAGTTATAGAGTTGGATATAAATAATATTTAACAAAAATTTGCTTTAAAATAAAATGTTTGAAAAACTGAAATTAAACTAATTTAACTGTGTCTAACACTTTAGTAGAGAAAAAAGGAAAAGACATAAAAGTCACTAAGGGTTTCAGAGTTGTCTTTAGTTGTCATATTAATAACAATAACATTAATAATAATAATACTAATAGTACTAAATTTGCTTATATGCAAACGCTTAATTAAGGTAACAGTGTTTTGGTTTCTTGCTTATATCTCGAAAACAGTTACTCCTATAAATTTTTATCTTTTTACTAAAATTCAAGCTGATAAAATTTCCTACAAAATAGTTATTTGCATTTTTCATGTAGGATTAACCATAAGCGAGATATATGATTGAAAATAATTAATATTTAAAAAAAAAATGCTTTAACAGAAAATGTCTTGTGAGTTAAAATACACTTAATTTATTGGGTCCAATACTTTATTAGAAGAAAAAGGAAGTGACATAAAAGTCACTGAAGTCTTCAGAGTCGTTTTTAAATGCTGCAGTTTCGTCTTCGTCTCAAACATTGAAAACCGAATTACATTTTTGTTCAGTAACAGTCACAGTTTTCTTATTGGTTTTTTGCTTATATCTCGAAAACAGTTACTCCTATCAATTTTTATCTTTCTTTCAAAATTAAAGCTGATAAAATTTCCTACAAAATAGTTATTGGCATTTTTCTTGTAGGACCAACCATAAGCGAGTTATAGAGTTGGATATAAATAATATTTAACAAAAATTTGCTTTAAAATAAAATGTTTGAAAAACTGAAATTAAACTAATTTAATTGTGTCTAACACTTTAGTAGAGGAAAAAGAAAAAGACATAAAAGTCACTAGAGGTTTCAAAGTTGTCTTTAATCGTCATATTAATAACAATAACATTAATAATAATAATACTAATAGTACTAAATTTGCTTATATGCAAACGCTTAATTAAGGTAACAGTGTTTTGGTTTCTTGCTCATATTTCGAAAACAGTTACTCCTATCAATTTTTATCTTATTACTAAAATTCAAGCTGATAAAATTTCCTACAAAATAGTTATTTGCATTTTTTATGTAGGACTAACCATAAGCGAGATATAAGATTGAAAATAATTAATATTTAAAAAAGAAGTGCTTTAACAGAAAATGTCTTGTGATTTAAAATACACTTAATTTATTAGGTCCAATACTTTATTAAAAAAAAAGGGAGTGACATATAAGTCACTGAAGTCTTCAGAGTCGATTTTAAATGCTGCATTTTCGTCTTCGTCTCAAACATTGAAAACTGAATTACATTTTTGTTCTGAAACGGTAACAGTTTTTACTTTGGTTTTTTGCTTATATCTCGAAAACAGTTACTCCTATCAATTTTTATCTTTCTTTCAAAATTAAAGCTGATAAAATTTCCTACAAAATAGTTATTTTCATTTTTTTTGTAGGACCAACCATAAGCGAGTTATAAAGTTGGATATAAATAATATTTAACAAAAACTTGCTTAAAAATAAAATGTTTGAAATACTGAAGTTAAACTAAATTAATTGTGTCTAACACTTTAGTAGAGAAAAAAGAAAAAGACATAAAAGTCACCAAAGTCTTCAGAATCGTTTTTAGTCGTCATATTAATAACAATAATATTAATAATAATAATACTAATAGTACTAAATCTGCTTATATGCAAGCGCTTTATTAAGGTAACAGTTTTTTGATTTCTTGCTTATATCTCGAAAACAGTTACTCCTATGAATTTTTGTCTTTCTTTCAAAATTAAAGCTGATAAAATATTCTACAAAATAGTTATTTGCATTTTTTTTGTAGGACCAACCATAAGCGAGTTATAGAGTTGGATATAAATAATATTTAACAAAAATTTGCTTTAAAATAAAATGTTTGAAAAACTGAAATTAAACTAACTTAGCTGTGTCTAACACTTTAGTAGAGAAAAAAGGAAAAGACATAAAAGTCACTAAAGGTTTCAGAGTTGTCTTTAGTTGTCATATTAATAACAATAACATTAATAATAATAATACTAATAGTTCTAAATTTGCTTATATGTAAACGCTTAATTAAGGTAACAGTGTTTTGGTTTCTTGCTTATATCTCGAAAACAGTTACTCCTATCAATTTTTATCTTTTTACTAAAATTCAAGCTGATAAAATTTCCTACAAAATAGTTATTTGCATTTTTCATGTAGGACTAACCATAAGCGAGATATATGATTGAAAATAATTAATATTTAAAAAAAAAGTGCTTTAACAGAAAATGTCTTGTGATTTAAAATACACTTAATTTATTGGGTCCAATACTTTATTAGAAGAAAAAGGAAGTGACATAACAGTCACTGAAGTCTTCAGAGTCGTTTTTAAATGCTGCAGTTTCGTCTTCGTCTCAAACATTGAAAACCGAATTACATTTTTGTTCAGTAACAGTCACAGTTTTCTTATTGGTTTTTTGCTTATATCTCGAAAACAGTTACTCCTATCAATTTTTATTTTTTTTTCAAAATTAAAGCTGATAAAATTTCCTACAAAATAGTTATTTGCATTTTTCTTGTAGGATCAACCATAAGCGAGTTATAGAGTTGGATATAAATAATATTTAACAAAAATTTGCTTTAAAATAAAATGTTTGAAAAACTGAAATTAAACTAATTTAATTGTGTCTAACACTTTAGTAAAGGAAAAAGAAGAAGACATAAAAGTCACTAAAGGTTTCAAAGTTGTCTTTAATCGTCATATTAATAACAATAACATTAATAATAATAATACTAATAGTACTAAATTTGCTTATATGCAAACGCTTAATTAAGGTAACAGTGTTTTGGTTTCTTGCTCATATCTCGAAAACCGTTACTCCTATCAATTTTTATCTTTTTACTAAAATTCAAGCCGATAATATTTCCTACAAAATAGTTATTTGCATTTTTTATGTAGGACTAACCATAAGCGAGATATATGATTGAAAATAATTAGTATTTAAAAAAGAAGTGCTTTAACAGTAAATGTCTTGTGATTTAAAATACAGTTAATTTATTAGGTCCAATACTTTATTAGAAAAAAAAGGGAGTGACATATAAGTCACTGAAGTCTTCAGAGTCGATTTTAAATGCTGCATTTTCGTCTTCGTCTCAAACATTGAATACTGAATTACATTTTTGTTCTGAAACGGTAACAGTTTTTACTTTGGTTTTTTGCCTATATCTCGAAAACAGTTACGCCTATCAATTTTTATCTTTTTTTCAAAATTAAAGCTGATAACATTTCCTACAAAATAGTTATTTGCGTTTTTCTTGTAGGACCAACCATAAGCGAGTTATAAAGTTGGATATAAATAATATTTAACAAAAACTTGCTTAAAAATAAAATGTTTGAAATACTGAAATTAAACTAAATTAATTGTGTCTAACACTTTAGTAGAGAAAAAAGAAAAAGACATAAAAGTCACCAAAGTCTTCAAAATCGTTTTTAGTCGTCATATTAATAACAATAACATTAATAATAATAATACTAATAGTACTAAATCTGCTTATATGCAAGCGCTTTATTAAGGTAACAGTTTTTTGGTTTCTTGCTTATATCTCGAAAACAGTTACTCCTATGAATTTTTGTCTTTCTTTCAAAATTAAAGCTGATAAAATATTCTACAAAATAGTTATTTGCATTTTTCTTGTAGGACCAACCATAAGCGAGTTATAGAGTTGGATATAAATAATACATAACAAAAATTTGCTTTAAAATAAAATGTTTGAAAAACTGAAATTAAACTAATTTAACTGTGTAACACTTTAGTAGAGGAAAAAGAAAAAGACATAAAAGTCACTAAAGGTTTCGGAGTTGTCTTTAGTTGTCATATTAAAAACAATAACATTAATAATAATAATACTAATAGAACTAAATTTGCTTATATGCAAACGCTTAATTAAGGTAACAGTGTTTTGGTTTCTTGCTCATATCTCGAAAACAGTTACTCCTATCAATTTTTATCTTTTTACTAAAATTCAAGCTGATAAAATTTCCTACAAAATAGTTATTTGCATTTTTCATGTAGGACTAACCATAAGCGAGATATATGATTGAAAATAATTAATAATTAAAAAAAAGTGTTTTAACAGAAAATGTCTTGTGATTTAAAATACACTTAATTTATTAGGTCCAATACTTTATTAGAAGAAAAAGGGAGTGACATATAAGTCACTGAAGTCTTCAGAGTCGATTGTAAATGCTGCATTTTCGTCTTCGTCTCAAACATTGAAAACTGAATTACATTTTTGTTCTGAAACGGTAACAGTTTTCACTTTGGTTTTTTGCTTATATCTCGAAAACAATTACTCCTATCATTTTTTATTTTTTTTTCAAAAGAAAGCTGATAAAATTTCCTACAAAATAGTTATTTGCATTTTTCTTGTAGGACCAACCATAAGCGAGTTATAAAGTTGGATATAAATAATATTTAACAAAAACTTGCTTAAAAATTAAATGTGTGAAATACTGAAATTAAACTAAATTAATTGTGTCTAACACTTTAGTAGAGAAAAAAGAAAAAGACATAAAAGTCACCAAAGTCTTCAGAATCGTTTTTAGTCGTCATATTAATAACAATAACATTAATAATAATAATACTAATAGTACTAAATTTGCTTACATGCAAACGCTTAATTCAGGTAACAATTTTTTGGTTTCTTGCTTATATCTCGAAAACAGTTACTCCTATCAATTTTTATCTTTTCACTAAAATTAAAGCTGATAAAATTTCCTACAAAATAGTTAATTGCATTTTTAATGTAGGACTAACCATAAGCGAGATATAAGTTTGAAAATAATTAAAATTTAAAAAAAAGTGCTTCAACAGAAAATGTCTTGTGATTTAAAATACACTTAATTTATTGGGTCCAATACTTTATTAGAAGAAAAAAGAGGTGACAGAAAGGTCACTGAAGTCTTTAGAGTCGTTTGTAAATGCTGCATTTTCGTCTTCGTCTCAAACATTGAAAACTGAATTACATTTTTGTTCAGTAACTGTTACAGTTTTCTTATTGGTTTTTTGCTTATATCTCGAAAACAGTTACTCCTATCAATTTTCATCTTTCTTTTAAAGTTAAAGCTGATAAAATTTCCTACAAAATAGTTATTTGCATTTTTCTTGTAGGACCAACCATAAGCGAGTTATAAAGTTGGATATAAATAATATTTAACAAAAACTTGCTTAAAAATTAAATGTTTGAAATACTGAAATTAAACTAAATTAATTGTGTCTAACACTTTAGTAAAGAAAAAAGAAAAAGACATAAAAGTCACCAAAGTCTTCAGAATCGTTTTTAGTCGTCACATTAATAACAATAACATTAATAATAATAATACTAATAATAATACTAATAGTATTATAAAATAAAAGTTACCAAAGTCTTCAGAATCGTTTTTAGTCGTCATATTAATAACAATAACATTAATAATAATAATATATCTTTGAGACGAAATTTAAAGTTTTCATTAAGTTTTATACAAGTTTGCTCTATTCTAAGCAAAGGAGTAATCAGGATAAACTGCTTTTATCCAAAGTAATACATAATTTGCAGTTTTGAGCCAGAATAAGACGTTTTTAATCTTTTTAATGTAAGTTTTCGTGTTCAAAAGAAAGAATCGTCTAAAATAAGCAATTTGTGTCCAGACTGAAACGTAATTTGATTTTCTGGGCCTGAATAAGAGGTTTTCAGTTTCTTTGATGTAAGGTTTCTTGTTTGTAACAATGAATAAACGAAAATCATTGGTTTTAATCCAAACTGTGACATAAATCGTTTTTTAAAGGCGAAATCAGACGTTTTGCCTCTGTTCAGTGAAAGTATACTGGTTTCAAAGCATAGAATCGTTTGAAATTAACAGTTCTCGTCAAGACTATAACGCAAATCTTTAAAGTGATACAAAGAAATAATTTACGTAATAGTTTTGACCAGAACTGTTAATTTCAAACGATTTTATGCCCCCAAACGAGAAAACTTTCACTAAGCAGATGCCAAACGTCTTAGTTCGTTTTATAAAAGCGACTTATGTTACAGTTTATACAAAAACAAATTATTTGTGTTGTTGTTGTGTCAAAATAATTTATTTCTAATGATTCAATGGAGCGAAACGGGTAAACTTTTATAGCACAGATGCAAAATACCATATTACCACATAAATCATTATTTTAAAGCAAAGTATTAGCTTTTGCACATGTTCAATTAAAGTTTGCTTACTTCGAAGTATGTAATCGTCCGAAATATTTTTTTTTGTCAAAACTATAACGTAATTTGTTCTTTTGAGCTTGAATATAGAGTTTTCATTACGTTTTATAGTAGTTTACTCTACTCTAAGCATAGAATCAAACAGAGTAATCCGCTTTTGTTAAAACTGATACATAATTTGCTCTTATTTTCGAGAATAAGACGTTTTCAATATGCTTGATAAAATTTTTCTTGTTTATAGCAAGGAATCGTTTAAAATAAGCTGTATTTGCCTAAACTGATACGTAATTAGATATTTATGTATGGATACGAAGTTTTCAGTTTCTTTGACGTGAAATTTCTTGTTGCAAAAGGTAATACTTTGCTTTAAAACAACGCTTTATATAGTAATATGTGGTTTTGCATCTGCCCCATAAAAGTTCATTAGTTTCGAATCATAATTTCGTTTGAAATAAACAGTGCTGGTCAAAACTATAACGTAAATTATTTCTTTGAGACGAAATTTAAAGTTTTCATTAAGTTTTATACAAGTTTACTCTATTCTAAGTAAAGGAGTAATCAGGATAAATTGCTTTTATCTAGAGTAATATATAATTTGCAGTTTTCAGCCAGAATAAGACGTTTTTAATCTTTTTAATGTAAGTTTTCGTGTTCAAAACAAAGGATCGTCTAAAATAAGCAGTTTTTGTCCAGACTGAAACGTAATTCGAATTTCTGTGCCTAAATAAGGGGTTTTCAGTTTCTTTGATGTAAGGTTTCTTGTTTGTAACAATGAATTAACAAAAATAATTGGTTTTTATCCAAACTGTGGCATGAATCAGCTTTAAGACTATAACGCAAATCTTTTGTTTTGTGCTAAAATAAGACGTTTTTAGTCAGTTTGATATAAGCTTTTTTGTTCAAAGCAAAATATTGTCGAAAATCAACCGTTTTTGTCTAAACTGAAACAAAATTCGGTGGTTTGTGTCCGAATACAAAGTTTTCAGATTCTTTAATGTTAGGTTTGCTGCTTCTAACAAAGAATCAACGAAAATATTTTGTTTTAATACAAACTGCAATATAAAATGTCTTTATAGGACAAAACATGATGTTTGGCATCTGTTTATTAAAAATTTACTCGTTTAGAAGCATAGAATCATTCCAAATAAGCTATTCTCGTCGAAACTATAATGTAATTAGTATTTTGTGCTAGAATACAGCGTTTTTGTTAGATTTATTAACAATTTTGTCTATTTTAAGCAATGAAACGAATAGGATTAGCTGCCTTTATCCAAAGTGATACATAAATTGCTCTTTTATGCCAGATTAATACGTTTTTAGTCTGTTCGATGTAAGTTTTCTTGTTCAAAGCAAAAGATCGTCTAAAGTAAGCCGTTTTTGTTTGAACTGATGAACAATTCAGACCGAGAGTCAACAAAAATAATTTGTTTTAATCCAAACTGATAATTTTTGACCCTATAAGAGTCCTATAAGAGTCCGAGATACGCCGTTCTCGTCAAGTCTATAACGTAATTCGTTTTTTTGTGTCAGAATACGACGTTTTCTGTCTGTTTAATATAAGTTTTTAATAATAATAATAATAATAACAATAATAATAATAATAATAATAATAATAATAACAATAATAATAATAATAATAATAATAATAATAATAATACTAATAATAATAATAATAATAATAATAATAATAATAATAATAATAAAAATAATAATAGAAATAAAAGTAAGCTTAGTTTTCTAAGCAAAAATGAAGCTTATTTTGTGTGTTATATGAGCGCTTTCTCATTTCTATGCAAGAAATCATCTGTGATCTGTATTTTTAGGCAAGAAATTGTCTAAAATTAATAACTCATTTTAAAACTGGTATAAAAATATTTACTATACAAAAGTTAATAATAATAATAATAATAATAATAATAATAATAATAATAATAATAATAATAATAATAATAATAATAGTAATAATAATAATAATAATAATAGTAATAATAATAATAATAATAATAATAATAATAATAATAATAATAATGATAATAATACTTATAATAATGAATTTCTTTCTAAATTAAAGCTTAGTTTTTCTAAGCAAAAATGATGCTTATTTTGTGTGTTATATGAGCGTTTTCTCATTTCTATGCAAGAGATCATCTGTGATCTGTGTTTTTAGGCAAGAAATTGAATAAAATTAATAACTCATTTTAAAACTGGTATAAAAACATTTACTATACAAAAGTTAATAATAATAATAATAATAATAATAATAATAATAATAATAATAATAATAATAATAGTAATAAAAGAAACAATAATAATAATAATAATAATAATAATAATAATAATAATAATAATAATAATGATAATAATACTTATAATAATAAATTTCTTTCTAAATTAAAGCTTAGTTTTTCTAAGCAAAAATGAAGCTTATTTTGTGTGTTATATGAGCGCTTTCTCATTTCTATGCAAGAAATCATCTGTGATCTGTATTTTTAGGCAAGAAATTGTCTAAAATTAATATCTCATTTTAAAACTGGTATAAAAACATTTACTATACAAAAGTTAATAATAATAATTATTATAATAATAATAATAATAATAATAATAGTAATAATAATAATAATAATAATAGTAATAATAATAATAATAATAATAGTAATAATAATAATAATAATAATAATAATAATAATAATAATAATAATAATAATAATAATAATAATAATAATACTTATAATAATGAATTTCTTTCTAAATTAAAGCTTAGTTTTTCTAAGCAAAAATGATGCTTATTTTGTGTGTTATATGAGCGTTTTCTCATTTCTATGCAA
Source organism: Tribolium castaneum (assembly GCF_031307605.1). NCBI lineage: Eukaryota > Metazoa > Arthropoda > Insecta > Coleoptera > Tenebrionidae > Tribolium > Tribolium castaneum. The sequence goes on along the minus strand of NC_087396.1, from coordinate 1,409,008 downwards.
GAGATCATCTGTGATCTGTGTTTTTAGGCAAGAAATTGAATAAAATTAATAACTCATTTTAAAACTGGTATAAAAACATTTACTATACAAAAGTTAATAATAATAATAATAATAATAATAATAATAATAATAATAACAATAATAATAATAATAATAATAATAATAATAATAATAATAATAGTAATAGTAACAAAAGTAATAATAATAATAATACTTTTAAAAAGGAAAAATGGAGCTTATTTTGTGTGTTACATGAGCGTTTTCTCATTTTTATGCAAAAAATCATGTGTGATCTGTGTTTTTAGGCAATCTAAGCCATTTTATAGTTTTTAATATTTAACAAAAATTTGCTTTAAAATAAAATGTTTGAAAAACCGAAATTAAACTAAATTAATTGTGTCTAACACTTTAGTAGAGGAAAAAGGAGGAGACATAAAAGTCACTAAAGTCTTAAAGTTGTCTTTAGTCGTCATATTAATAACAATAACATTTATAATAACAATACTAGTAGTACTAAATTTGCTTATATGCAAGCGCTTAATTAAGGTAACAGTTTTTTTGTTTTTTGCCTATATCTCGAAAACAGTTACTCCTATCAATTTTTACTTTTTCACCAAAATTAAAGGTGATAAAATTTCCTACAAAATAGTTATTTGCTTTTTTCATGTAGAACTAACCATAAGCGAGATATAAGTTTGAAAATAATTATTAATTAAAAAAAAGTGTTTTAACAGAAAATGTCTTGTGATTTAAAATACACTTAATTTGTTGGGTCCAATACTTTATTAGAAGAAAAAGGAGGTGACATAAAAGTCACTGAAGTCTTCAGAGTCGTTTTTAAATGCTGCATTTTTGACTTCGTCTCAAACATTGAAAACTGAATTACATTTTTGTTCAGTAACAGTTACAGTTTTCTTATTGGTTTTTTGCTTATATCTCAAAAACAGTTACTCTTATCAAATTTTATCTTTCTTTCAAAACTAAAGCTGATAAAATTTCCAACCAAATAGTTATTTACATTTTTCTTGTAGGACCAAGCATAAACGAGTTATAGAGTTGGATATAAATAATATTTAACAAAAATTTGCTTTAAAATAAAATGCTTGAAAAACCAGAATTAAACTAAATTAATTGTGTCTAACACTTTAGTAGAGGAAAAAGGAGAAGACATAAAAGTCACTAAATGTTTCAGAGTCGTCTTTGGTCGTCATATTAATAACAATAACATTAATAATAATAATACTAATAGTACTAAATTTGCTTATATGCAAACGCTTAATTAACGTAACATTTTTTTGGTTTCTTGCTTATATCTCGAAAACAGTTACTCCTATCAATTTTTATCTTTTTTTCAAAATTAAAGCTAATAAAATTTCCTACAAAATAGTTATTTGCATTTTTTTGTAGGACCAACCATAAGCGAGTTATAGAGTTGGATATAAATAATATTTAACAAAAATTTGCTTTAAAATAAAATGTTTGAAAAACCGAAATTAAACTAAATTAATTGAGTCTAACACTTTAGTAGAGGAAAAAGAAAAAGACATAAAAGTCACTAAAGGTTTCAGAGTTGTCTTTAGTTGTCATATTAATAACAATAACATTAATAATAATAATACTAATAGTACTAAATTTGCTTATATGCAAACGCTTAATTAAGGTAACAGTGTTTTGGTTTCTTGCTTATACTGAAGACTTCAGTGACTTTTATGTCACCTCCTTTTTCTTCTAATAAACTATTGGACCCATTAAATTAAGTGTATTTTAAATCACAAGACATTTTCTGTTAAAGCACTTATTTTTTAATATTAATTATTTTCAAATTTACATCACGCTTATGGTTAGTCCTACATGAAAAATGCAAATAACTATTTTGAAGGACATTTTATCAGCTTTAATTTTAGTAAAAAGATAAAAATTGATAGGAGTAACTGTTTTCGAGATATAAGCAAGAAACCAAAAAACTGTTACCTTAATTAAGGGCTTGCATATAAGCAAATTTAGTACTAAAAACAACTCTGAAGACTTTGGTGACTTTTATGTCACCTCCTTTTTCTTCTAATAAAGTATTGGACCCATTAAATTAAGTGTATTTTAAATCACAAGACATTTTCTGTTAAAGCACTTTTTCTTTAAATATTAATTATTTTCAAACCTATATCTCGCTTATGGTTAGTCCTACATGAAAAATGCAAATAACTATTTTGTAGAAAATTTTATCAGCTTTAATTTTAGTAAAAAGATAAAAATTGATAGGAGTAACTGTTTTCGAGATATTAGCAAGAAACCAAAAAACTGTTACCTTAATTAAGCGTTTGCATATAAGCAAATTTAGTACTATTAGTATTATTATTATTAATGTTATTGTTATTAATATGACGATTAAAGACAACTTTGAAACCTTTAGTGACTTTTATGTCTTCTCCTTTTTCCTCTATTAAAGTGTTAGACACAATTAATTTAGTTTAATTTCAGTATTTCAAACATTTTATTTTAAAGCAAATTTTTGTTAAATATTATTTATATCCATCTCTATAACTCGCTTATGCTTGGTCCTACAAGAAAAATGCAAATAACTATTTTGTAAGAAATTTTATCAGCTTTAGTTTTAGTAAAAAGATAAAAATTGATAGGAGTAACTGTTTTCGAGATATAAGCAAGAAACCAAAAAACTGTTACCTTAATAAAGCGCTTGCATATAAGCAAATTTAGTACTATTAGTATTATTATTATTAATGTTATTGTTATTAATATGACGACTAAAAACGACTCTGAAGATTTTGGTGACTTTAATGTCTTCTCCTTTTTCTTATACTAAAGTGTTAGACTCAATTAATTTAGTTTAATTTCGGTTTTTCAAACATTTTATTTTAAAGCAAATTTTTGTTAAAGATTATTTATATGCAACTCTATAACTCGCTTATGGTTGGTCTTACAAAAGAAGTGCAAATAACTATTTTGTAGGAAATTTTATCAGCTTTAATTTTGAAAGAACGATAAAAATTGATAGGAGTAATTGTTTTCGAGATATAAGCAAAAAACCAAAGTGAAAACTGTTACAGTTACTGAACAAAAATGTAATTCAGTTTTCAATGTTTGAGACGAAGACGAAAATGCAGCATTTAAAAACGACTCTGAAGACTTCAGTGACTTTTATGTCACCTAGTTTTTTTTCTAATAAAGTATTGGACCCAATAAATTAAGTGTATTTTGAATCACAAGACATTTTCTGTTAAAGCACTTTTTTTTAAAATAATAATTATTTTCAAACTTATATCTCGCTTATGGTTAGTTCTACATAAAAAATGCAAATAACTATTTTGTAGGAAATTTTATCAGCTTAAATTTTAGTAAAAAGATAAAAATTGATAGGAGTAACTGTTTTCGAGATATAAGCAAGAAACTGTTACCTTAATTAAGCGCTTGCATATAAGCAAATTTAGTAATATTAGTATTATTATTATTAATGTTATTGTTATTAATATGACGACTAAAAACGACTCTCAAGACTTTGGTGACTTTTATGTCTTCTCCTTTTTCCTCTACTAAAGTGTTAGTCTTAATTAATTTAGTTTAATTTCGGATTTTCAAACATTTTATTTTAAAGCAAATTTTTGTTAAAGGTAATTTATATCCAACTCTATAACTCGCTTATGGTTGGTTCTACAAAAAAAATGCGAATAATTATTTTGTAGAAAATTTTATCAGCTTTAATTTTGAAAAAAAGATAAAAATTGATAGGAGTAACTGTTTTCGAGATATAAGCAAAAAACCAATAAGAAAACTGTAACTGTTACTGAACAAAAATGTAATTCAGTTTTCAATGTTTGAGACAAAGACGAAAAAGCAGCATTTAAAATCGACTCGGAAGACTTCAGTGACTTTTATGTCTCCTCCTTTTTCTTCTAATAAAGTATTGGACCCATTAAATTAAGTGTATTTTAAATCACAAGACATTTTCTGTCAAAGCACTTTTTTTTTAAATATTAATTATTTTCATACTTATATCCCGCTTATGGTTAGTCCTACATAAAAAATGCAAAAAACTATTTTGTAGGAAATTTTATCAGCCTTAATTTTTGTAAAAAGATAAAAATTGATAGGAGTAACTGTTTTCGAGATATAAGCAAGAAACTGTTGCCTTAATTAAGCGCTTGCATATAAGCAAATTTAGTAATATTAGTATTATTATTATTAATGTTATTGTTATTAATATGACGACTAAAAACGACTCTCAAGACTTTGGTGATTTTTATATCTTCTCCTTTTTCTTCTACTAATGTGTTAGTCTTAATTAATTTAGTTTAATTTCGGATTTTCAAACATTTTATTTTAAAGCAAATTTTTGTTAAATATTATTTATATCCAACTCCATAACTCGTTTATGCTTGGTCCTACAAGAAAAATGTAAATAACTATTTTGTTGGAAATTTTATCAGCTTTAATTTTGGAAAAAAGATAAAATTTGATAGGAGTAACTGTTTTCGAGATATAAGCAAAAAACCAATAAGAAAACTGTAACTGTTACTGAACAAAAATGTAATTCAGTTTTCAATGTTTGAGGCGAAGACGAAAATGCAGCATTTAAAAACGACTCTGAAGACTTCAGTGACTTTTATGTCACCTCCTTTTTCTTCTAATAAAGTATTGGACCCAATAAATTAAGTGTATTTTAAATCACAAGACATTTTCTGTTAAAGCACTTTTTTTTTAAATATTAATTATTTTCAAACTTATATCTCGCTTATGGTTAGTCCTACATGAAAAATGCAAATAAACATTTTGTAGGAAATTTTATCAGCTTAAATTTTAGTAAAAAGATAAAAATTAATAGGAGTAACTGTTTTCGAGATATAAGCATGAAACTGTTACCTTAATTAAGCGCTTGCATATAAGCAAATTTTGTAATATTAGTATTATTATTATTAATGTTATTGTTATTAATATGACGACTAAAAACGACTCTCAAGACTTTGGTGACTTTTATGTCTTCTCCTTTTTCCTCTACTAAAGTGTTAGTCTTAATTAATTTAGTATAATTTCGGTTTTTCAAACATTTTATTTTTAAGCAAATTTTTGTTAAAGATTATTTATATCCAACTCTATAACTCGCTTATGGTTGGTCCTACAAAAAAAATGCGAATAACTATTTTGTAGAAAATTTTATCAGCTTTAATTTTGAAAGAAAGATAAAAATTGATAGGAGTTACTGTTTTCGAGATATAAGCAAAAAACCAATAAGAAAACTGTAACTGTTACTGAACAAAAATGTAATTCAGCTTTCAATGTTTGAGACAAAGACGAAAATGCAGCATTTAAAATTGACTCTGAAGACTTCAGTGACCTTTCTGTCACCTCCTTTTTCTTCTAATAAAGTATTGGACATAATAAATTAAGTGTATTTTAAATCACAAGACATTTTCTGTTAAAGCACATTTTTTTTTAAATATTAATTATTTTCAAACTTATATCTCGCTTATGGTTAGTCCTACATGAAAAATGCAAATAACTATTTTGTAGGAAATTTTATCAGCTTTAATTTTAGTGAAAAGATAAAAATTGATAGGAGTAACTGTTTTCGAGATATAAGCAAGAAACCAAAAAACTGTTACCTTAATTAAGGGCTTGCATATAAGCAAATTTAGTACTAAAAACAACTCTGAAGACTTTGGTGACTTTTATGTCACCTCCTTTTTCTTCTAATAAAGTACTGAACCCATTAAATTAAGTGTATTTTAAATCACAAGACATTTTCTGTTAAAGCACTTTTTTTTAAATATTAATTATTTTCAAACTTATATCTCGCTTATGGTTAGTTCTACATAAAAAATGCAAATAACTATTTTGTAGGAAATTTTATCAGCTTTAATTTTAGTAAAAAGATAAAAATTGATAGGAGTAACTGTTTTCGAGATATAAGCATGAAACTGTTACCTTAATTAAGCGCTTGCATATAAGCAAATTTAGTAATATTAGTATTATTATTATTAATGTTATTGTTATTAATATGACGACTAAAAACGACTCTCAAGACTTTGGTGACATTTATGTCTTCTCCTTTTTCCTCTACTAAAGTGTTAGTCTATTATTATTATTATTATTATTATTATTATTACTATTATTTTTATTATTATTATTTATTATTATTATTATTATTATTATTATCATTATTATTATTATTATTATTATAATATTAATATTATTATTATTATTATTATTATTATTAATATTATTATTATTATTATTATTAAAAACCGATTATAACTTTTGTATAGTAAATGTTTTTATACCAGTTTTAAAATGAGTTATTAATTTTAGACAATTTTTTGCCTAAAAAAACAGATCACAGATGATCTCTTGCATAGAAATGAGAAAACGCTCAGATAACACAAAATAAGCATCATTTTTGCTTAGAAAAACTAAGCTTTAATTTAGAAAGAAATTCATTATTATAAGTATTATTATCATTATTATTATTATTATTATTATTATTATTCCTTTTATTACTATTATTATTATTATTATTATTATTATTATTATTATTATTATTATTATTATTATTATTATTATTATTATTATTAACTTTTGTATAGTAAATGTTTTTATACCAGTTTTAAAACGAGTTATTAATTTTATTCAATTTCTTGCCTAAAAACACAGATCACAGATGATCTCTTGCATAGAAATGAGAAAACGCTCATATAACACACAAAATAAGCTTCATTTTGGCTTAGAAAACTAAGCTTACTTTTATTACTATTATTATTATTATTATTATTATTATTATTATTATTATTATTATTATTGTTATTATTATTATTATTATTATTATTATTATTATTAACTTTTGTATAGTAAATGTTTTTATATCAGTTTTAAAATGAGTTTTTAATTTTAGACAATTTCTTGCCTAAAAACACAGATCACAGATGATCTCTTGCATAGAAATGAGAAAACGCTCAGATAACACAAAATAAGCATCATTTTAGCTTAGAAAAACTAAGCTTTAATTTAGAAAGAAATTCATTATTATAAGTATTATTATTATTATTATTATTATTATTATTATTATTATTTCTTGTATTACTATTATTATTATTATTATTATTATTATTATTATTATTATTATTATTTATTATTATTATTATTATTATTATTGTTATTATTATTATTATTATTATTAAAAAATTATATAAAAAAGACAGATAACGTCGTATTCTGACACAAAAAAACGAATTACGTTATAGACTTGACGAGAACGGCGTATCTCGGACTCTTATAGGACTCTTATAGGGTCAAAAAGTATCAGTTTGGATTAAAACAAATTATTTTTGTTGACTCTCAGTCTGAATTGTTCATCAGTTCAAACAAAAACGGCTTATTTTAGACGATCTTTTGCTTTGAACATGAAAACATACATCGAACAGACTAAAAACGTATTAATCTGGCATAAAAGAGCAATTTATGTATCACTTTGAATAAAGGCAGCTAACCCTATTCGTTTCATTGCTTAAAATAGACAAAATTGTTAATAAATCAAACAAAAACGCTGTATTCTAACACAAAATACTAATTACATTATAGTTTCGACGAGAATAGCTTATTTGGAATGATTCTATGCTGCCAAACGAGTAAATTTTTATTAAACAGACGCCAAACATCATGTTTTGTCCTATAAAGACATTTTATGTTGCAGTTTGTATTAAAACAAAATATTTTCGTTGATTCTTTGTTAGAAGCAGCAAACCTAACATTAAAGAATCTGAAAACTTTGTATTCGGACACAAACCACCGAATTTTGTATCAGTTTAGACAAAAACGGTTGATTTTCGACAATATTTTGCTTTGAACAAGAAAACTTATATCAAACTGACTAAAAACGTTTTATTTTAGCACAAAACAAAAGATTTGCGTTATAGTCTTAACGAGAGCTGTTAATTTCAAACGGTTCTATGCTTTGAAACGAGTAAACTTTCACTGTACAGAGGAAAAACATCTTATTTCGCCTTTTAAACGTCTTATTCTGGCTGAAAACTGCAAATTATATATTACTCTAGATAAAAGCAATTTATCCTGATTACTCCTTTACTTAGAATAGAGTAAACTTGTATAAAACTTAATGAAAACTTTAAATTTCGTCTCAAAGAAATAATTTACGTTATAGTTTTGACCAGCACTGTTTATTTCAAACGATTTTATGATTCGAAACTAATGAACTTTTATGGGGCAGATGCAAAACCACATATTACCATATAAAGCGTTGTTTTAAAGCAAATTATTACCTTTTGCAACAAGAAATTTCACGTCAAAGAAACTGAAAACATCGTATCCATGCACAAATATCGAATTACGTATCAGTTTAGACAAATACAGCTTATTTTAAACGATTCCTTGCTATAAACAAGAAAAATTTTATCAAACATATTGAAAATGTCTTATTCTCGAAAATAAGAGCAAATTATGTATCAGTTTTAACAAAAGCGGATTACTCTGTTTGATTCTATGCTTAGAGTAGGGTAAACTACTATAAAACGTAATGAAAACTCTATATTCAAGCTCAAAAGAACAAATTACGTTATAGTTTTGACAAAAAAAAATTATTTCGGACGACTACATACTTCGAAGTAAGCAAACTTTAATTGAACAAGTGCAAAAGCTAATACTTTGCTTTAAAATAACGATTTATGTGGTAATATGGTATTTTGCATCTGTCCTATAAAAGTTTACTCGTTTCGCTCCATTGAATCATTCGAAGTAAATTATTTTGACACAACAACGAAAATAATTTTTTTGTTCAAACTAACATGTTTTTATAAAACGAACTAAGACGTTTGGCATCTGTTTAGTGAAAGTTTTCTCGTTTGAGGGCATAAAATCGTTTGAAATTAACAGTTCTGGTCAAAACTATAATGTAAATTATTTCTTTGAGACGAAATTTAAAGTTTTCATTAAGTTTTATACAAGTTTGCTCTATTCTAAGCAAAGGAGTAATCAGGATAAACTGCTTT